>NC_086197.1:68252973-68553807 GCF_035770615.1 Melospiza melodia melodia
CACTCTGATCTCAATATGTTTTACTTAGTCTTTATATGCAGTAATGGGAAACTTAAGCACAAGCCCATATGCACTGATTGTACACTATACCTTAACTGCATATTCAAAACTCCTATTTTAAAAAGTTTTTTGTCTACATAAATACAGCCTACAAAAACTCCCCAATCTCATCTTCTAAAATTGCACTATATTTTTGCTTTGGGCAGAAACAAGAAAGGAAAAGAAATCAACTTTTGTTAATTACATCAACATCTAAAAGAAGCATAAAAGAAGACGATAAAGTTTGATCCAATTGAATAAACTGTCTTAACTAAAAACATTCTAAATCAGATTTATGATAAACTCAAGGCCTAAGTGAGGTATCACCTTTTAAGAGCAAGCATACAGAACATTATCTTTATGTCTGAAACCATCTTCTTAAAATGTATATTTTGGTGCCATCCCATTTAGAAAATAACTTAAGTATGCACACTGAGTAGCAAGGACAACCAGTTAGTAGCCCACAGTCAGGCAGTCAGGCAGTTCATATTGATTCTTAAATCTGCAACTCATCCCAGCTCCTGGCAGCTCTCCAACCATATACTGAATTTCTAGTCTAACTGCACCTGGGATTCCCCATCTCAGTGCTTATCACAATGTATAAAAACATGAAAGGAAGATGTCAAGCAAAGATTGCTGTAATAGAGTTTAAAGAAGGAGAGATGAGTTCAATGTTAGAACAGCTCCAGTGGACATAAAAATAATGTCAAGAGCAGAGAAGGTAAACAAAAAGTTATTTATATGCTGTTAAGTACTACAACTGTACTGCATTCACAAACATGTTGGCAGGGATGCAGAAGTTAACACAGCAGTGTAGAGAAGCTAGTAAGCACAGATTCAACTGTCCAGTCCACCTCACAAACCAAAATTTCCAAATGAAGTCCAAGTAAATCCATAATCCCAAATGTCATAACATGTGACTTCAGGTGACATAAGTAAAGAAGGGAAAAATCCTTTTTCATCTCTATTTTAACTGGTACAGAAAAAAATCTTTTTCAAGAACACAAATCTTACTATGCTGCTAAAATCCATCACATTTCATTACATGTAATTTTTAAACCTGAAGTAAATCTCAGAGGGTAGTTTTAAGCAATCAGGTACAGGCTTCAGCTTCAGCTTCTTGCTAACTGAGTCTGGAAAACACAGTACACCACAGAGGCATGTGATGTACAAATAAGAAAACAGTTTGACTCAAACGCCACTGCCATCAAAAATGGCACACACAGAAAGACCAGAAAAGGATAACAAAGGCAATTAGCACTATAATAATGATACTCAGCACTCAGTCTACACAGTCAATCCTCCCCAAGACAGCAAAAATGAGAAAATATTATTATTAGATTTTGAAGTAAAACTCAGTGATCAGCATAAAGAAAAGTGTAAGCCAAAGGTTCTAATATTTCTTTATTATAAAATCCAATGTGTGCATCTGCTCTTCCATTTTTCACTAAATCTGCTAAGGCAAGAAAGAAAAAAAGTTGCACCAATGAAGATTCTAATATGGATTATACCAAAAATGCAACTTATTCATGCTGAAAGAAATGCAACATGGTCTATGCTTTTGAGAATGTGTCCCCGCTAAGAGATTTGTGAGAGGATGAAGATGCCTTTCCTTTACTGAGGTATTTCACACACACCTCTAGAAAAGTGTCAGTCATTGGAAAAGAAGGAACTGTATATGAGATTAATGCACTCATACAATTTCTCCATCAGAGCATGAGACACAGAGCTACTGACAAAAAAATCATAAACATGTTTTGAGAGAACAACACCAACAAATGGAAATTTACTACCTTTCTACAATACATCTTTGACTAGCATGCTTAGTTTAGGAAGAACAAGTTTCTAGAATATTAGGATAAAGGAAAGACGTCTTACTGAAGAGACCCCATCTGCATGTGAGTGTTTTTCTAAATCCAGTTCTATACAGATCTGCATAACAAATGAGGCTTTAGCAACTTGAAGAAAGGCATTATCCCTTGCAGGTGATGATAAATGGATAAAGACATTCAAAAAAGCTTTTAAATATACCTGAGTGGTTCTGCGTTTTAATACCATGAACCAATCAGAATTTTCCATCTTCAGACAAAGATGGAATAACACTGTGCCACCTCGACTTGCTCATAATCCCTAGGTCAAAATGCCTTGATCCTGGATGTGCAGGGAAGGCAAAATCCCAGCTGGGAGTTTTAAAATGAGTTTCAGTGAAGCTCACCAGTCTCACAGATCAAAGAATATGCTGTCAAAAGACTAGTTCTGCATGGAATTACCTTCCAAAATATAAAACAGCTTGCTTGTCAAGTCAAAAGTTTTGATATGAAGAAAGACATTTATATTATCTCTAGTCTTATTACCTCTCTATAGGAGCCCCACTCCTAAATGTGAATATTGAAGGGAAACAATTTTACAGCTTCTCTGTCTGTCAACTTTTACTTATAGACCACTTGAATAATGGAAATAAGCTGCTAGTGGTAGAGTATAAGACAGTTCTTTATCTCTAGGTGGGTTGACTCTGCCACCTTTATGTTGCTGACAGAAATCAGGGGCTTTCTGATGCTGAGGTCCCTGATTTTGATAACACACACAACATACACTAGAATGTTACAAGCTACTTTGGAATTACACTTAGCTTTATACTGCTGTACCATCTATGACTATAATCTTCCAGGGTTATAGATTCATGCATACTGGCAGCAGACCTGACTCAAGAAGTTCTGGATAGATCAGCCAGCAGCAGCTTCTCAGCACTGCAGCTGAACTGTGGGACCAGCCTGAAAAACAGTTCTCTGGAAAGAGCTGGTTAAAAATAACCCCCAAAAAATCAAAGGGAAGAAAACTACTTTACACCACTGAAGTTAATGTCTTATAAAACTGCATCTAGGACAGTCTGCTTGCCTGATCCTTCTTGACTCTGATGAAAAAGAACTGCAGTGATGATTTCTAAGTGGAGGAGGCAACTGAAAAAAGGTCAGGAGACTTCTGAAATGAGGGACAACTAGTTCACAACCAGTGAACAGGACCCATCTTCTCCATGGAACCCACAAGACAAAAGCCTGGAAACTGCCACAATGTCAAGCACAAGCAGCAGCCAAGCACCACAGAATAGCTCACTCCCCCACCAGCGATATCAGGGAGAGAATCAGAAAAATGAAAGCTGGAAAACTTGCATGTTGAGATAAAGACACTTTAATAGGGAAAGCAGGAGCTGTGCACACAAGCAAAGCAAAACAAGGAATGAACGCATCACTTCCCATGGGCAGGCAGGTGTTCAGCCATCTCCAGGAGAGCCCCGTCAGGACCTGGGATGACAAACACCCTCACTCCACACATCACCCCCTTCCTCCTGCTTTCCCCAGTTGATACACTGAGCATGATGTCAGATGGTCTGGAATGCCCCTTTGCCCAGTTTGGGTGACGTGTTCTGGCTGTGTCTCCTCCCAAGCCCGAGGCATCCCCAGCTCCCTCACCAGTGTGGCAGCATGAAAAGCAGCAAAGGCCTTGGCCCGGTGTAAGCCCTGCCCAGCAATCACACAAACATCTCTGTGTTCTGAACCCTGTGTTCAGCACAAATCCAAAACACAGCCCCACATCAGCCACCAAAAGAAAATTAACTCTACGCCAACAAAAACCAGCATGTCCAATCTTCTCATTATCCACATTTCCAAAATCATCACATGCTTGTAAGATGTTCCCAGATTCCTTATCCCATGTGCACACTCCTTGGTTCCAAGATCAGACTTACACCTCTTACATATGACAGCAGAAAGGTAGGAACTATAGTTTGGGAGAGTCTCCATAAAAGTCTGGAATCTGCTGACTGAAATTTTATCTACAGATGTGTTCTCACAGTCTTTATAGGCCTACCATTGTAAAGTACAGCCAGGATGTATGGTTGGACAGACAGATTAATATTAAAGGAACATCCAAAGACAAGTATATGTAAAATTTCAAGAGGTTAGAACTACTTGTAGGAAGATTTGTTTTTAATGTTTAAAATTACATTTTACTCACTTGTAATGTTTTTTTTTTTGCACTTCACTATTGAAACATTAAATTATCCTTCAGCTGTGTACTCAGATTTGACCATTTTATACTCCACATGAAAGCTGTCACACAGCAGTTGTATTTTGATTGCAAAGAGCAAGTTTTTTTGTTTTTTTTTCAAGTAACAGACTGACAAAGATAAAACAGTGAATTTTTCTGGGCTGGACTTCCATCCAGCTGCCCCCAAATACAATATAAGCATTACAAAAAGCTGTCTGTTCACTATTACTCTGAATGACTTAGAGCAATTTCAAATATCCTTCAGTATCACTTGTCAACATTCTTTCTTTGGCAGGTTTTATTAAGAGTTACATAAGATCATTGTGTTATCAATCATAACTCGTACAATTCAGAGACCCTTTTAATCACTTGGAAACTGCTGTAGGTTTCTACAGAAAATCCTGGAGATAGAGCATGAGGCATAAAACTGCATTTCTAATGCATCTGTTTGATACTGAGTAACAGCCAAATAAACAGCCAGTAAAATTCAGTTCTCTGTGATTACCTTAAAAGAGGAAGCAAAGCTTAAAACACTTCAAGAATATGGAGAAAAGATGCCTTGGAATCAATTTTTACATTACTAGTGAAAAGACATATAATGCTTTTTTCTATGTATCTAAGTTAGGGCTGACAGTTTTGTGAAGCTTCATATATTTCCACACCTGAGAATTAGCACCCTAGGAAGAACACCTCTCACTTTAAAGCAGGAAATATTGCAGTCACCTGTACGTCCCTCACATAAATCATCAATACTTAACCATGAAAGAATGTAAGTTCCAGCTGCCTGTCTCAATGCATACTCAAATTCTATCTCACAGATATAACTTATATTATTATATAAATTATATTATTAGATATAAATTATATCATTAGATAAATTATATCTCTTTCTCTGAACATTTTATACACACCTGACCAGCAAAACATCTGCCTGCCCTCACTCTTTGGCTTTCAGCTGAGCATCTAAATACGACAACAGAACTGTGGTGTGGAAACATCTCACATAATTTCTTATGAGGAATTCAACCACTGACCTCTGTTTGTGTTTGGGAGTCACATCATAAAGAGCCACGCATTAAGTTCTGTCAAATTACCTGTGCTTTTACAACATGACTTCAAAAGGAAACCTAGTGTCACAGTGGTGGTGACAGACCAAAGCCCCTGCTAAATAAAAAACATATCAGGACCTCTCTTGGCATGATCCGTTCCATGGGTAAGTTCCCTCTTGTTGCAGAGCTCAGGATCAATTACAAAGACACAAACTCAAGCACTATTTGGAAAAAGTTTCTAAAGATTTATCTAAGCCTCCCAGAGAGACAACAATAGCTGCAGAAACTTCCAACAAGAGTCTCCAAAGTACACACCTAAGTTCTTTCGTGCACTTGTCCCTTCTCTCCCACTCCCACCCACTTCAGGATTGAACTGGCCAGTACTTACGAAAGCAGAACAACGTGTAGCAGTGCTAAACACTCCAAGAAGAAAAAGCAACTGGATTTTTCTAGACTACCATGTTGCCCAAGTTTAATTTCGGTAAGCAGTAGCATATGACAAGGAACATATTTTTTAGTTGAACGGTGGGAGTTGTTTTAGCTTAATACACTTCCTGAAGTGTGCTATCACTATGACAAATATGCATCTTCACAAGGACAGCTTTGTTAGAAGTGTTACTGATAAGAATCAGAGAGAGCGACAGAAATCGCAGTCTTCACAGAGCTGATCCTGAATCTGGAAATGTTATGGTTTAAATACATAAGCAGATGGCAATTAAATAAATTAGAAGAAAAGGAGAATTCACATACAACAAGAGAAAACAGAGAAAGCAAGTTTAGCAGTACCTACCAAAGATCTCCACCAAATTTTAATTTAGTGATTCTTTCAATGTCCATATACCATTTTAAGAAGCTTGCTAGCACCCAGGAAGCAAGGTGGGGCAAGGGAAAAATGCACAATGGTAATTCACTTGTTTAATTTAAAGTTGTTCAGCCATCTTAATATTTTCATTGTTACACTGAAAATCATGGGTTTCCATAATGTAAAAATGAAGTTGCTTCAGGCATGGAACTGCAAATGTAGCATAATTCATTGTGTTAGGATATTTTTCAGTTACAATATCCTTAGCAAAAGCAATAAAAGGTGAGCACATACATCCCTTTGAATTTCAGTAGCTTACAGAAACTAGCTAGTACAGGTGGAAGGTTTATAACTAAGCCAGCAGAATCTAGCCAGCAGCAATAGGTTTATTCAGCTCAGTAGCTATACACTTTCTTACATCTTTTGTATGAACAGAAATCTCTGGCCTACTTAAGTCCCACTTTAATGTGTTACAATCTTTTCAAGACACTGTAATAATCTCTTGAAAGAAACTTTGTGTGCTCTGTGCTGATACATGAAAATGTATCTTCTTTACATCTGTATCTATAGGGTTTTTTTACAGTTCATAAATAAGATGTGAAAGCTCATTTTCAAACATCTACATAAAGATTTTTAGCTGTGTCTAATACTCAGGATATTTGGAGTGGTAACTTTTTCCAACTCTGACTGCATCAGTAATGCATACCTTTTAGATTTACTAGGAAGAACACTAATTATATTATTTTGAGTTACTCTGTCTGTGTGTGTGCACTTCCCTCATCTATTTTCTTTATGGCACAAGGTTCATAGTGAAGAAGAATGCTCTTAGTAGGGACAATTACAGAGTTTTCATGATGTTGGCATTACATTATGTCTGAATGGATAACATTTTAGAATACATCGATTCTTATTTCAAAACAAACAAAAGAAAATAAGCAAAGCCAAATACAAATCAGTTTCAGTGAGGCAGTGGGCAAAGCGCTTTATCATCAGTTTTGCCTAGTGAAATTTCTGTTTCTCAATGTAATATATTTGCTGCCCTCAAATCAGCATCTAATGGAAAGTGAACTTTGTCACAATATCATCTGCAGAGCGTAACGAACTACCCCAAAGAAGCACAATCCTAAAACTGAAAACATGGAGAGTTAACAGGAACACTTCTTCAGTGCTGCAGGGGAAAAAAAATGAAAACAAAAAAACAAAACCGATTGTTCTTCTTCTCACTCACTTTTAGCAATGATACTGATGTGAAAAATAAATAAATTCACACACTCCTAAAGGTCCTAATAGCCAGCCTGAAACTGATGGCAGGACTTTTGAAATTGCTGTGAAAAAATTGCTACCTATGCAAAAGGAACAACACAATGCAAGTATTGTTAAAATCTTCTTTTAGTCTTTCTGCATGGAAGTTTTCATCTCAGCCATTCAGAGACTTTGAATAAGTGACAGAAGGTACAGATTAGCTCTGAAATTAAACATCCTAAATCAGTTTGCTAACTCCTCAAACAGCAGGCTTACCCCCTAAAGGAAGGAAGGCAAGGAGTTATGCAAACCCCAACAGCTCTAAGTGCCTCCTGTGAGGGAGAGATGCAGGACAAATATCTTTTAAGGCTTTCTTGCCTGTCTTGACCAAGGAAATAGGCTATAGTACAACTTTCAGGCTAAATAAAATTGTGCTTCTGAAACACAACTCTGAACAGACTTCTGAAAAAAGACTCTGAACATTGTCATAACATTACCTCTTCCAGGGCTGGAGATCCAATACTGTAACCATAGGGTTCAGCAAGCAAAACACTAGGGCTAAAACTGGTACAAAACACATTTTCAGACAGGAATGGCAAAACAGATTCCATTGTATTGATTTTTATTTCCTCTTAGACTCATTTCAACTTGTTTCTGAGTCCGGCCAGACACTGAGCTGTCTTCACTTTTCAAATCAAATGTGGGAGGCCAAAAAACCACAATCCTGAATGAGAAGAAAATACTAGTGGAGGTTATTGCTGCTGTTGCTACTGAAGTATGTAAAACTACCTGTCTCAATCAATTCACACTAAAAATAGAATTGACCTGTACTCAAACTGCACATGTTAAACAAAAAGTATGAGTGAACTGTGTCAGTGTTTGATGTAGACAGTCCTATAATCTGCCTTTTTTTTTTTCTCTCACCAGCACAACACTTGATTTTGCTGAGTTTCACTCTTCAGGACATCCTCTACTTCACATGCTAAATGCTAAGACAGAAAAAACAAGAGTCACCATAGTATCCTTGTTCACACTCCTTCCATTTGAAACTGCAAGGTTAAATGAAAACTGGAACCTTAATAAATGGAACCTGAAATTATTTCAAGTTTGTCATATGACTATGAATCAAAATTACACATGAGCAAGTCAGCTGTAAACTTTCATATTTACTCAAATACTGTCATTATTAACACATTAGTCCATTACATATTACTCCATTAGCTCTGTTTGTAAATATACAGTTCTCTTGAAGGTGCTTTTTAAATAATGCCCAGTATATAAGACTACATAGGGGGACTACACGTTTCAGTAAGTCAACAACAGCCATTTCCTTTTCCACCCCAGGACAACATACTTGAGTAGATTGTGTAACACTTCTGTCTTATTTTAGATATAGATGGTGTCAGGTTTCTACCTCAATTCTGAGAGAAAAGGCCATTACTTTGTCCTTGCTACTCTAATTGATGTAGATCAACAGCATTACCTACTTCATTCAAACTAAATGCTATAGGTACAATTTTCAAAAGAAAAAAAATAATGGTTTAGCAGATTCTACTGCAATCCAATCTTCCTGAACACTGCCCAAGGATTCACACATCCCTTTTCTTGAGCACCATCTAAATCTACCACAGTATCCTCAGTGATATCATTTATCTTTTATCCAAACGCTTTTGTATTTGTTTTCCTGCCACGTAGCTCTGAGCTTTGCATGGGAACTTTCACAGTGTCACACCATGCACAGAAAGTAACTCTCACAGTATCCTAATGACATATAGACCCTGTCCTATAATAAAAACTACCATGCATGATGCCTATACAAACATGAAGTTCATTGTGGACCAAAGACCTAAGCTATTCCTAGACACACTCCTTTAAACTAAAGCTACAGTTACTGGTATAAAAGATCTCAGCTGCTGGTCAGTCTCCGATGAACCCTCTTGACTCTCCAACAGGTTATTAAAATTGTTCTGTAGCCTCTCTTAAAAATAAAATTAGTTCAAAAGCTGGACATGGTCAATCAGGTATGAGAGCTCTGCTCAGGCAAGTGAAAGGAACTATAATGAAAACTACTCCAGTCACAGCTTTGTAAAAAGCATTTTGGATTCATGTGCTTTTCAGGCGTTTAACCATCTCATAACAGGTGGAAGTTCAAACAGTTTTCTGGTGATTCCCATAATTTCTATGGGGTTTCTGTGTGTCCAAGATCTCACTCCATTTCATAAATCCTACAGAAGTATTCACTTCATCTTTTATCAATCTAAAAATCAGAGATCAAATTTAAACTATCCAGATTAGTCGCCTCTCTGTGTAGCCAAAAGAGATACCTTTACTGGTACCTTCTCAGCCAAAATTTCTCCTAACTCACCATAAAATGTATCATTTTCTGAAGGCATCTGTGTTTTTCACAAGGTAGAGAACTAAGAATAGACACTGCTGAAATTCAGTGCACCCACTTCTTCACTGGTACTAACTGTTCAAATTACACATACTGAAGAGTAGCTTGGGAAAAATCTATTTACATTCAGATGAAGGATTCTCCTGGCTCAAAAACAGCCCTGACATTTCCAGGAAATCTCCCACAATCCCACATGCTATTACCCTCTCATAATAGCATCACTCTCAGGTGTTGTTTTTTTCTTTTTTTCTTTTTTTTTTTTTTTTTTTTTGATTACTCATTTAAAAGCCAAGCTGATTTAGCCAAGTAGCCAGTGGGGACACTGTCAGACTGGGTCACCTTCTTTTTATTCTGGGATGACTGAATTGCTACTGGCAATAATACTCCTGGACACTTTCCTTATCTGAGAAGTATGGCTTCTATTTGTGTCACAGTTAAGAGGGAAGGGAAACCACAACATAATGAAAACATTCCATTCAGAACAGGATTATTTCCACCAGGACATTCATCTTTATTCTATATAAGACTACTTTATTCCTATATGTAACTTTTCCCATCTCCTGCAAACAGTATCACACTTGCTACGCTAATGCAACAGAGAGATCAGGTACCCCTTAACAAACTTCCAAACCTGTTCAAATGCCCATTGTGAGCCATATTAAACTCACTAATGGAAATAATTAGTTTATCATTTGAAATAGTTTAGAGCAATATAGTAAGTTGTAAGTGATGACTATTTTTCCCTTCTTTGTTAACGCTATACCATGGATTGATCTCCTACGTGGTTTGTTTCAGTTTAGTAATTCACAGTTCCTCTTTTATATCAGTGCATTGTTCTGAGAAAACACATTTCTTTTACTTATGACTGGAGCTGAAATTTTTCACCCTGATGTCCTGACCAGTTTCTGTTTTGAAGTGCTCACAGCTGAGAAATTTAAAAAAGGGGGAAAAAAAAAAAAAAAGCCCTCACATGCCAAAACCACACCCCAAAGGGACTAAGTGACACAGTTTCTCTGTGTAGGAATGATCTGTATCAACAAATAGTCCTCCATGTGCATAAGCATTATGCTTTCTTCAAGTAGTTGGTCGAAGAAAATAGCAGGCTTCAACTGTGATGCCTAAACATGGGTGATAGCCCTAACTGAGAATTTCAAAGCTATTAAAAGGCAATAAATCCACGTTAAACTGTCAGGTATGGGCCAGCCATGGCCCAACAGAATTTCATATGAAAACCAGCAGGACATTAGCTAAGAGTTCTCACGATATCCCATGGCATTTGACAGTACCAGTTAACTTTGCTTAGGCACATGAATCAAGTTTTCAGTGCCTGCTATACTAATTAATGCTTTAATTTTATAGACAGAGAAGAAAAAACAAGCTATCATGCTTGGTGTTGTACAATAATTCCAGTTCAGAGCTGGTCAGGTGGCAGGAAGCCTTGCCTTGCTAGAGAGAAAGCATGAGGGTAGAATTGTGAAACATTTAGCATAACTTTAGCAGAGAATGCAGGCAACAACATAGAGGTTCGCCCTACAAAGAGCAGCAGAGACAGAAGGAAGGACAAACAAAGGGGAAGAAAGCAGTAGCACAAGAAGTACTGATGAAGATGATGGAAGATCAAGTAGGGCAGAAGGCAACATTGCAATGAACAGGTCAAGAGCATGTCCAAGAGTCAAGCTAATAGTACTTAAGCACTTAAATCAAAAGGAACAGTTAATCACTAGCGCTCCCAGCAAGTCAGCTGGCTAAGATAACAACAACATCTCAACACATTTTCTCTGGCCTGCAATGACTCACACTGCATGAGGCAGCAGCAGTTCTCTCTCACCAAAATGTTCACTGTCAACCATGAGGGAATGGAACAGAGGTACATGAGTTTCTCTTAAAAATCAGAATGGAAACATTCCCCTGCTAAACTTCTTCAGTCTAATGCCTGAGTTATTTTCTGTCTCATACGAAAGAGTTTAAATTCTTCAGTGACATACTTTAAAAACTGATTCTTCCAAAAATACTGCATGAGCAAATGTTAATGGTGAAATCTAACCTTCCATTGTGCAGCATGTTCACTAAATCCCTTGGAAAATCATTTTCTGAGACCTTGCATTCACAATATCAAAGTGTTTTATGCAGCATAATGAAAAAAACCCATAAAATTTTTGTATGAAGTAGGTAATTAGTACCTCAACTACAACTGCAAAGGAAAAAAATCCCACCAAACAATAACCACATAAAATATATCAGATGGAACTACCAAGTTTACTACACGGCAAATCTAGAGAAAAAGACTTTCAGAAGTCGGAAATATATTTCACTTAGGGGTGTTGGTGGAGGAGAGGCTGGACAGGAGCCAATCTGGGCTGTATCAAAAGCAGTGTGACCAGTAGGGTGAGGGAGGGGGGAAGGGGATTCTGTCTCTCTACTCCACGCTCGTGTGACCCCTCATGAAGTGGAGTCTCAGTTGGAAAAGCCAGTCAGCCCCTCCACCTCAAACCATTTACAACTAAAGAATCACAGCTGTCCACATAGCAAGAGGGCTTGATTACATTTTCATTCCCCATAGTGTGACTCTGACCTTTGAAACCTCTCTTTTAAGGTGGTTTTTCTGTTTGTTTGGTTTTGTTTTTTTTTCTTTTTAAATTTCTAAGCTCTGTGCACTTCAAAACATTAACTGGTCAGGGCTTCAGGGGGAAAAATTCAAGACCTCTCCAGTCTAAAGACCCTCATAAGGAAAAGCTCTATGCATACAAAGCAGTTTTTCGTGCAATGCAAACAGGATTAAAAACAACTATGTCACATAAATACGGAAATATTTTGTATTCACTAGTCATAAGAATATAATTAAAAATCCTTCTGCATATCTTTTTAGATTAAATAAAATTCCATAGTTTAGCCTGCACCACTTTAACCAATGTTTACAATGATAGTATTATAGTCTTGGGAAAATCTAGGTTTTGTTTAAAAGACACGATTTATTTTTCATAAATGAAATTCATATAAAAATTATTGGTTTAAAACCCTACACAAGCACCTTCCAGTTCATAGTATGAACTGGAGAATAGAAAAAAAGCTACATGGTATGTAGAAGTTTTAACTGCGGAAATTGTGAATTCCAGTCAGAGAAATTCCCAATTCACATTCATTACCAGAATTCATATCAATGGGAAAACAAATCTACTTCTCCAGTGCATTCAGAAGGCAGTACAGATCATATAGGATGTAAAAAACCTTAGCCACAGCCATCTGATTGCATGCAAGCACAGCAAAAAACCCTGGTCACCACCAGTCAGGTAGTCAAGATCAACAGGAGGAATTGCTTCCTGTAGAGAACACGGGCTGATGTGTTACAAACTCAAGTAAGGAGCACTAGTTTCAAATGCCTTGGAAATGGACCCCAATGACTCAGAAGAGAAAAAATGAACAGAGATCTTCCTGATACATCTAAAGAGCCTAAATGTCCTCAGATACTCCTACCATATAGAGAGCTCAAATGGACGACCACACAGATGACAAAGTGCTTTGTGGGTGGCAGGTCCCTTGTCCAGGGAGAATCACCTGTAGTTCCAACTCTAAAACACAGACAGCCCCACAGACAGCACCGACACCAAAAAGGTCTCACCCAATAGCCAGTACAGCACCTCCATAGTCAACTGGTCAGTATTTCAAAAAAATTATTTTGTAAATATAAACTGCACTTTCAACAAAAATAATTCCATTTGGTTAAGTTTTTTCTTGTTAGAACTGAAAAGTACGTGAATCATTTTTTAAAAATCTGTTTGAAACAGAACATTTTCCATAAAACTGTTGACATTAAAAAGCTTTCCAAAGTACATTCCTCATTTTTCACTCCCACTTTCACATTTAGAAGTGAAATTAAAGACTTCTGAAATGCCCTGCTGAAGGAAACATGCTCGTTTTTCTTAAAACCATAATAAAGTACTCAATCCTTTGCAGTGCTGACAGCAGTAAATCAGATGAGTCCTAAGCTTTTGGAGAGCCCAGGTGCATTTTTAGTATCAACACATCTACCTGATGCACATGCTTTATCCATTGCTGTCGTTAATGCTGTTTTGTCTTTTCAGTTGGGAAATTCTTCAATACTACTGCAAAATCCCTATCATAGACAGATTACATTATTAACATTTTTAGTCCTTCTATTCACCCATCAGACTACTGGTCCCTAACTTTCTAAACTTTGATATTTTTTTACAAGTTTTACAAGTCTTCACATAATATTTCCTATTAACAATTTTACTGCAAATATTTGATGAAAAAAACCAACTTTACTTGTGACTATTCTTCCTGTTCTGTTCCAAAAAGATCCAAACTGAAATATATTCACTTACAATTAGATATTTTTAAAAGATATGCCACAGCACAATGACAATGGATATAGCATGTTGGTTTTAAAGATCATATGCTACAGTTCTGAAAGATACTCTGAAGCAGATACAATTACTAGCACTGCTGCCAGCTGGCATTCCCAATAAACTACCTGCAGTAATGATGTTTGGATATTTAGATGACCTTTAAGATCCCTTCCAACCAAAACCACTCTATGTTCATCTTTTCTATTCAACAAGTTCTTGATTATATTTTCTCCCTCTGAATTTATGCCCCCTGTAAGCCTAGTACTTCCTTTACAAAGCTTTATTAATATGTTTGAGGACATAAATGAAAGTATACACAGAAAGTTTGTGTATACTTAAATAGGCCTTATGCCTGTAACCTGTTATTAAAAGACACCAAGAAATAAATGCCACAACATACTTAGAAAAATATTCATGCAATACCCTCATCTAGAAACATCAATTACATTATCTATCTCCTACACCATTAGCTGTAAGTCCAATAAACCTCCTCAGCAGGTAAGGGATTTAATGAAATAAACCCCGACTTCCTGGGAGGATCACCTGTGGTTCTAACTCTAATACTTCTGATCAAATATATGCTCTCTTCCTGCTGCTGAGCAACAGGCTCTTCTGAATCTCTATCAAACATGCTCCAAAGGAGGGAGGGCGTAATACTGTGGAAAGTATTTAAACGAGTAGGAGACCAACTGATTGTGGTGAAAGGGAGGATGAGAAGAAGCTATATTTTTAAAATAAGATAAATTTATGGGGTTTACATTTAAAAGATCACAGTAAAACAAAATCACAGCACTTTTTTCAACAAACAACAAGACAATAAGCTTCTCTACTAATCATCATTAATAAGCCATATAAGCCACAAAATCAAAAAAGAAAAAAAACAGGACCACAGTCTTGCACTGCTACAGGTTGCCAGTTTCCACAAATATTTTCACTTCTGTTCCCCATTTAAGGCTGAGGCACCAAGGTGCAAGTATTACAGAATAAACATCTTCCAGTGGCTATCTCAGAGGAGTAAGGACCTAAACTGACAACATCAAAAAAACTAAGAAAAACTGAGCCCACTTATCAGTGAAAGGTCTCAGGTTCTCTACCCATTGTCTAACAAATGTAAATACTGACTGCTTCCTGCTCCTTTCATTTCCAGGCTGGAGAAACCATATTTTGGTTTCCCTTCCTCCACAAGGAAAAATTTCTTACTTACTGATCCTCCTAAATTAACCCAAGCATTTAACTTGCAATCCAATACATTACATTCCTTTAGCTGACTTAATCCCTCATTTCTGGGTTAACTTCACATTCTTTGGGAAATCTTACCCAATTTTGGCAGGGAATAGGGCACTTTAAAATAATCTTCATAAAACTCAATGAGTCTCCTTGTAATATTTAGAGCATAGTCCCCTGATCCTCTTCGGATTGCATCAGGCCTTGCATATAACCGTACCTGTTAAAAAACAAAGCAAAAGTCCAATTTCAGCATCTGCCTTTTACACCTATCCTACCAGAAGAGGTGAATTAATTACTTTATGGTCGCTATAAGGTGGCAGGATTATTCCCTTAAAGCCAAATATGATTGTCATACATTAGTCAAGTCATATCATAGTTGAAAACCAGAACTACCACAATTAAAGTTACAAAGTTCAGAAGTCACAATCTCCTACTTATTTGTGTTGCCAAGTAAAAAACTTGCACTCCTTGTATCAAAATAAATATTCAAAGAAAATACATGTGTTTGTTAGAGATATGATGGAAGAGTGGATTAGTATAATGGTTCTCTGCCTACACTGAATGTAGGCAGGATGCAGTGACTCAGTAGGAGAGAAGTTCATGGTTTGTTAAAGGCATATTATATCAAACCCTGGAAATATTAGCAGACTGTGAAGAAAAAAAAAATCGTTCTCTTTTCTCCTCTCCAGCAGTGACACTGTTACCCTCGATGAGCTATGGGAAGACTGCAAAAACGACCATTTCTAAGCTCATTCATGTACACAAACAATTAACATTCCTGAAACCTCCATGACTGCTTCAGGCTTCTGTTTGCAGAAAGCTGTAAATTAAAGCTGTTTGTATAAGCCACAGACTGCTCTGTTCAGTACAACACAGCTCACACATTTTAATACCTGGAGTGAACAGAACTCACCTTCATAATTCAGCATTCAAGTGTGACCCTGATTAGGGACATAGCAGAAATTACTGCCAGGTTATTATTTCTTCCTTGTCCTTACAGTCTGTAGCAATTCCTTCATGCAAAGATGACACAGAGCCTACAACTGCTAATCGAGATGGGGACAGAAAGGAGAACCACTTTTTGTCCTCTCTCCTCATACCCTGCCTGATGGAAGCAGCACGTCCTTTGTCTCTAGTGACTGTGACAGAAGGTCTCTCCCCACAGTTCATAATGACCTGATGTAAATGAGACTCTCCCAAAGGTCAATCCTAATAATAATATCTGACTCGCCAGTACTTTCTGTGGTAGGATTAAATCCCAGCCAGGGCTCCCAAGGAAAGCAGTAGTGCAGAAATCAGAAAGTAACAATGCAAACATGAAGGAGAAATATCAGCTTTGGAATGTTTCTAAATGCTCTACTCTGGATTAAGAAAAGCCAATGGGATTTTTGGCTTCAGTGAAAGTATTACCAATACCAAGTATTGCTTTACTGCTCTTTTCCTGAAGCAGTTCAGCTATCCAAGTGGAAACCAGATATCAAGCCTAAGTACAGTGTACCTGCAATTCTCTTTAAACCCACTGCCTCTTGAGTTTCAGTATGGAGACACATTATTTGCTTCATTACAATGTCTATCTTCATATTTAATCTTTGTGTTGTATTAGACTCAATGTACAATCAACCATATAGTTATCATTCATAACATAAAATAGGTACTGGTGTAACCTGATGAGACATGTAATAAAGCAGACTCCTTATAATCACTACCTGAAAGCACATAGATCATCATCTGCACTCCTCCAAATACTATTTTTATTTATTGCTTCTTTTCAAAGTTAACAGTAACGTGTACATTGAAATGTTCCCTTATCTACTAAACTAAATACAGGTTTTAAAACAAAACACGTATTAACCACAGAGTTTATGGAAGGATGTTAAGAATCACAATTAGATTTGTGATGAACACTGTTTTGTATCATTAAACCTTTATACACAATTTTGCATAATTGCTTTACTGGCACAGTTGACTGTATCAGCAAATTAGGGAAAAAAAGAGTCAACCAAGTATGCAAAAAATCATTCAATTTGACAGTGGCCAAATCTGTCCATAATAAGAAAGAGGACAACAGAAGGGAAGAAAATAATAAGGAAATAGAAGAAAAATCAAGGTTCAACTTACTGCATTACAATGAATGTCTCCTGGCAAATATAGAAAAGGCATTTAATGGTGTCTGAGATGGAGCCAAGGTACAAAAGCTGCAATGCTGCAAACTCTCATTTGTCTCCTGCCTAATGCTGAATGTAGTTTTATTTTGCCCATAAAGTTTCCCTATGTGCCCCTCTGCCTGCCGAGAATAGCTCTGGACTGCCAGGCTTCCATGGCTCACACCAAGGTCCCCTGTAAGATGGAACACAGTTCAGAAACCACCCACACCTTTGTCCAGGTCTCTCAGGGGCTTTGAGGCAATAGACATTGTCAAAGCAGTCAACCATCTTCAAACACTGGGTCTTCCTTCTGCCTTTCACCCAGCAACCACCGAGCATGAAACGTATGGAGAACCTTGGACACACCACTACAGCCCTACCCCGGCCTCAGAAATTCCCTCTTGGTCAGCAGAGGGCTACCACAGGGAACAAACAGTCTGTGACACTGCCTACCTGGCTAGCTGCTTTGGATGGCACATTCTGGTCACATTTGGTGCCATCACAAAGTGAGGAGCTTGGTCCAGAATTCAGTCTAAAGGTTGGCACCTATAAGTTTGAAACTGAAGCCCCTAACTTTCACACACTGATGTTTCTTTAATGTGTTTGGGCTTATTTTGACCATATCTTACTTCCAAATCCATCAAATAGGGACTATATTATTTCCTTAGTTTATAAGATTTTCAGTCAAAAGTAATTAAGTTTTTATATTCTACTCCAAAGAGGAACTTAAGTAAAACAGAATGACAATTAAGACATGAGATTTGTTTACAATAATTTGTTTGCTTCCTATTTGCATTTCAAAAGACAAGTGGGTAGTGTTACTTTAAAACTGCATTGGACTGAACAACAATGCCGAATTTTTATTTATTTTCCCACAGGCTGTTTGACCACTGTCCTAAGATCTTGATTTTACAGTAATTTAAATAAGAGAAAAAACAAAGTTTTCTGCAGGGTCGGCCTAAATATATAACTACAAAAGGCAAACAGGTTTCCAGTATAAGTGCATCATTCATCACTCACCACAATGGCACCTACTGCCCTGCAAATAGTATTAATGCTCTTCTTCATAATCTTTGCAAGATTAGGTTAGACTATTATTTTCATGTGAGAAAGTGGAGACCAAAGAGAGACTAAGAGTAATTCTGGGTGCCTATCTTGACACCTCTCAATGTCAAGTCTATTTAACAGTTTTATTGCACTTAAAGCACTGTTCCCATTATATCTTACTGCAGCGGTGAACACTTTATCAAAGTTTTGGCCACAGGTGCTTTAGTTTGGGCATTCATAAAATCAGCAATACATGATTAATGACTAAATGAGACTCTGTCAGTTTATGTGATTTCCTTGGCATCCCACAGCAACTCTGGTGGCAGAGGCAGGGAGGGAATTCAAAGCAGGCATTCATCCTTGTGACCACTTAACAACCTGCACCAAGTACCTTCCACATCTGGGAATTAATAAGGTAGGTTCTGTTTGGACAACAGGTATATGAACAGAACACTGTTGGTCTTCTGATGCAGTCATAAGCATCCATTGAAAAATATCAGAAAAATGTTATGAAGAATCATATTTGTAATGACACTGCAATAATACCTAAAAATATAACAAAGTTTACACGTTTAACTCAAATTCTGAGGGTTTTTCTTAGCTCTCTCACATCTACATTTGCAACCACTACCAATTTTTCAACAGGAGTTTTGACTACAAAGGAAAAAAACCCAGCCCTCTCATTTCTCCCTCAAATGGAACCAAACTGTCTCCTTCCTATCACATGTTTGAGCAACTAGGTTTGTGCCTGCAGCCCTCCAAACCAGATCTCCTCTTTATAAGATACTTGTTAATAACCCTGAAAGTTATTAGACATTCTAAATGAAATCTCGGCAACATAAATTTCCCCATTCTTTTCTAAAGTGGGCAAAAATGCAAGTTGTTTCCCCTTGTTTGCCTTCCAGAGGCCTGGAGTAGTTTCATAATAACTTTAAATAAACTCAATATCAGCCACACTCAGACAATATCTAAAAAAAAATTCATTGTGAAGTATTACTTTAAAAATATTAGTAACCTTACTCAGGTTCTTAGAATTATTTTGGCAGCATTAGCAGAAAAAGTACTAAAATATTCCTGAAACTTGTATGGTAAATTCCTTGTATTTCTTATAAGTGATCAACAGCCTACTCCTCTATAGTTAGTCAAAATTATTTGCTATAAAACAGCATACTTTTACAAACAATTTGTAAATATTGCAACATTTTCTCTAGTCTGTCTCAGTATTTCAGCATCTGCTACATAAAATAAGTCGAAGAAATTTTAAAATATTGGCAATACCAGGTTGCCAGAACAGATAAATGTGGTTGTAAAATAAAAACTGTTTCCCACAGAGAGTCATGATATATGCTAAGAAATGTGCAACATACTTAAAACAAATCTCATCTAACTGAAGTCAGGTTATTACAGAGCATGAGAAAAATCTTCCTATCTACAACAGGTAAAAATTATCCATCAAAAAGAAAGCTAGCACTTGAAAAGAAAAGAGAGATTTTCTTGTCTTATTACCTCAGAGCACTTCCAAAAAATGTGAACTAGTAACTATCTACACTGGGTAAAATTCTGAGAAGTACAACTCTAGACAGCAACACACACCTTAATTTCTAGAGAATAGCAGGTTCACCAAAATTGTTTCTGTTGTACCAAAGACTAGTGATAATTTTACCATGTAAAAAAACAGAGGAACAGAATAAAAAGAAATAGAATTGTTCTATTTTGAAATTTTAAAACCACTACTTTTCTCTCTCTTTTTTTTTTTTTTTTTTTTTGCATTAAAAGTTAAGTGAAAAGGAGCAGAGGATTAAACAGATGACAAATGGTAAGGAAAAACCTGCAGTAATTTTTTCACACTATGTGAAATACTTTGGATCAAACCAAAGGGTCTGTACAGTTCTGTAGGTTGAAAGAATATGGAATACGTTCAGCATTTTGATCACAGCAACAAAAAGGGAAAATTCATTATTTACATGTGTCTAATTGCAGAAAGACTGTGTTCCAATATTCTCCCATACATGAATTCACTGCAGATAAAGGAAGACCGGAGAGAATGGCACAATGTTCTTCCTCTGGCACTAGAGGATACCTTTGCCACAAGCCTGCCAACCTGCTTTCCCAGGGAATTAAGGAAGTTGACAACCAGGCAGAAATCAGCATGTTACAGTAAGAAGTCTGCATGCCTGAAGCATGCCATACACCAGAGCCCACCTCTTACTGTAGAATTAAATATGCACATCTTTGAAACCTCTGTTTTTGCAATGGTGCTATGTTTTTAGGGGAGCATCACCTTGCTTCATATCAAGACATTTGTATTCTTTTATTTATTGCTATAGTAAAGTTTACTAATCACAATAATCCTCTATAATAGTCTGCATTCATTCTGCAAGGCATCTTTTCTTTAAATGTTTAGCCATCTTTTCCACGTCTTAAGACCACTCCAACTGCCATCACTGTCATCCTCTATGCCCTGGGGGGAATCACAGCACACTGGATGAAAAATCCTGCTCCAAGGAAATAAAGTGGACCTCTATTTTAGCAAGGAAAGGCTTGGGAAAGCAGATGGCTCATTGGGCTCTGAAGAGCTAAAACAACATCTGCTGACTTCAACTGAATGACTCCTGTTAACTACAGGGGCTTTCAGACATTATGGAGACATGACTGGTCCAGCCTCTGGGCTAGGGACACTTCTACCAAGGCAATCTTCACCAACAGCATCTGCCATGCGTACAGTCCCTGTTTTTAGATCACCACTCAAGCAGTCCTTGTTAGTCAGTTGCACAGTAAGAAAAAAAAAGGAATAAAAGAATTTCTTTACATACAGGACTGGGACTGAGCTTGGCTGTGGCCACTGATAGTTCAGATCATGCAAAGCAGGACTGGATCTCACACTTCTATCTCGTGCTATAAACAGCTCTCTGAATCTTGAAAACAGCCTGATGCAGGATTTACACAGGGGTAACTACTGCTGTATCTCTGTCACAGAATCAGGTACAACAAGGTCAGCTTTGAGGCCGACAAGGAGAGAAGAGGCATGTATAATCCTAACCCTTGGATGACACTATCAGAATTCACAGATATTGCCAACCACCTCACCACACAAAACCACTCCCAAAGGTACCCACATGGAGAGCCTTTTCCCACCCCTGAATGCTGTCACATCGCATAGGCATGTGGAAGCAAAAGAGAGTTGAGCCTTGCTCTCATTTAGCTTCCCACAATTGGAGAGATGCTGATCTCTCCAAGCAAACAGGGCTAATGTTCCAAGGCTAGCACATACCTGTTTTGCTTATGTCTAGGTGTCCTCTTCTCCCTTCTCCTGTCTTTGATCCATTTTACATGTACTTAAGTTACATGTTACATGTACTTAAGTCTGGACAGAGCAAATGCGAGTATGGAAACTGAGCCTAAGTCTGGTGACAACCATAAGTCTTGTTTTCTCAGGCAAGCACTGATTAGGTAACCTTGTATCAACACAGGAATTCACTTCACAATTAAGGATAGTTATCCCTTCCACCTACTTCCCACAGAATTAAAAGTAACTTTGTCAGGTGTTTTAAAGGAGCTTGGAGTGCTTTCCCATTATGAAACAGATGCTTCTGCTCATCAACTGGTGTCAGCAAAGCCATCCTGGGAATAATGTCTCTTCTTTAATCCCTTCCTCAAAGCCAGGAGGCTCCACACAAAGCACTGCTCTTGGGAGGCCCCTCCAGATAAGCTCCAGCTCCAGATAAGCTCTATGCGACTATACCCCTAGGCTTAGTCCAGCACTGGTACATTTGGGATATTAAAATGATTTTAAAATCTCAGATCAGAAAGGGCTTATGTGTTAGTTTAATTTCAAATATATGTTTAACCTCAGACATACCTTTACATGTTATAGATACAGAAGGCCCTAGTATTACAATAGAGCAGCACTTAAAAATTTTATAAAGGCCAATTAATAGTGTGTTGCTCTTTATTTCATCTGCAGCATCTTCAGCAGTGACACTCTCAGCTAAAAAACACATGCATTGCCTCTGTACTTAAGTGCTTCAATTTACCTGATAATCTGAAATCTTTTATAGATATTTTGCTCACTGACTATTTTAGGCACAGGTATTGTTTTTACCATTGTTACAGAGATAAAGATAGGGTCACATCACACATTCAATGCAGCAGACATACGTCTGGATCCAACAGCCATGGCTGTGAACTCCCTGGATCACTTCTGCAACCAAGGCATTGCATCTCAAATGGGCTTTTAAATGTAATAAATTCAAAATAAATAACAGTTCACTACACCCACAAATAAGCTACAGGCCAGGTTCCACTAAGAATACGTATGAATTGTTCCACATGTGCATGCACATATCTCCACAAGTTTTGTGTGGTGCAAATGCAATAAATTTTACAACACTGATAAGTAAAAGAAAGAGAGAGAGAGGTAGCTGTATTGAAATATCAATTCTGCTGTAGTGAACATAGTTAGATGTGATAATGGGAAGAAATTACCGAAGAATGCCTTTTTTCAATCTCCTATTCATTATTCATCATGGGCAATACTCAAAAAAGACTGCACAATAATGAAATGTGCTTACTGAATACTGAAGGAACAGCTCACCTTTAAAAGATGATTTTACTCCAAACTAAGCAGTCACACACAGCACTGCATTAAGCCTTTTTTGAATATAAATAAAACAAAACATGTTTAAAAATTTGAAGAATTGTCTTAGAGTTAGCTGAAATCAATGAGCATTCAATGACCAGATACTTAGGAACAACCTCTGCAAGAGACTGGATGGAACTCTTTTGTTATAGTAAGCAAACCCAGTCTTGGAATCCTTATTCCAGATTCAGTTAACAGACCAGTTAAAATAAGAGAAGCCATTACTAAAGATAAAGTGTAAATGAAAGAAATGGTCACTGAGGGAATTACAGCGGTGGAGAGATGTCTCAGGGAACTATATGCAAGCATTAGGGGGGCCAGAACATTGTTGCAGGGCAAGGCAAAGAGGCTTTGAACAGAAACAATTGATATTCCTGGATGAAAACTTGTAGTATGACCCTGAAGGAGAAAGAAGTGAGACAAACTTCAGGAGTTCTAGGTGACAGTGGGCAAATGAGGAATATTAAGCAAAAAGACTGCCAGGTATTTTCAGAGTTGTGAAAGAGGGAGGATAGTTTTGTGCAGCCCCTTTCTAAGTAAACATGACCACATGAGACAAGCATCTAGTTACCTCATCAATTCCTCATCTGAACCAAAACAAATGCAACTGCTCCAGTCAAAGATGTAACAATATATTCTACCAGGAGGCAAAACTGTCACGAAGATATGCAGCAATTTCTAACTTGAGATCATAAAATACTTTGGAAAGTTAATGAGCTGCACTCACATATAAATCCAACCAGTGCTCAGCTGGCATACAATAAAATACTGGCTATGCCACTGACCACAGTGCCATTAAGATTAATTTAGAGCACTTAGAATCTCTATCATCTTGTTGAAATGGCTCAGGGACAGAAACTGAACATGTTAACAACTAATGTAGAACAAATGTAATTACAGACACAATTTCATAGCCATTTCAGCCAACTAAAACTGCCACAATCTCACCACCATATACTCAGTCATTTGGGCTCAACTCTTCCATCAGCACTGGACTTCATCTCCTCTCACATGAGGAGAACTCTCATCTCTCAGATGAGTCAGCTAACTATGACAGGTGGGTAGTGTCCACATAGCCCAGCTTACTCACCTGGCCACCACAAGTTCAGTGCTAGAAAAAGCATGAGAAAGCATTTGCGGAGAGAAGAGAGGACCGTGACAGACTGCTTACAGATTAATTCAAATTATTACAGAACTTCAACCTACAAACAAGGTTCAAGTTCTTCCAAAGTGCTACTGTAGGGAATTCAGTGTCTAAACTGTTGAGATTCACAGTGGTTAAAGCTCCTTCCAGTCCTTTGTAGTTGGTGAAAAATCAGCATAGCTTCAGTTAACAAAGCGCAAAGATTTACATTTTTTACCTATTACACAAAGTTCTATATCACAAACCCAGTGGTAAGATGATGTGAGAATGGCTTTTTCTTCCAGAAAAACATATTTGCAGTAGATGTATCCCAAAAGTTAACACCTATTTTGATTTCCATTTGTTGGCCAGGGACTGACTGAATTGTCTTATTTCAAGTACTATTTATTCCCTCTTTTATAGTCAAAGCATTCGTATCACACATCATTCACAGATAATATTTCACCTAGTCTTGGTTAAAAAAAGAAGAGCTTAAGAAGTACACAAGTTTAAAGAAAATGCTAACAAGGGGCCTACAATGTTCAGCAGCCCTATAGCATGCCCAATTTCACCTGGCTAGAGACTGCTTTGTCACAAGCACACATATGTTACCTTAGAGTAATTCCATTTGAAATGATAATGTGAAAACTGTAAGTGCTTATTTATATTTTGGCATTGCCTAGAGACTGTCAATATGACAGCACAATCCTTTAGTCAACTTAGTGCTTAGTCAACTACATAAATAGAAGTAAGAGATGTTTGTTATTGTCAGTCTCTCTGCCTAAAGACTAACAAGCAAAACATGGGGAAAATGAACTGTTATCATCTTCATTTTATAAATGAAAGTTACAGAAAGATGAACTTAATATCAGGAAGAAAGTCTAAAAAAGAGACAGAAATAGAAATTGAATATCACTTCCCTAAACTGATGAATCATCTTTTCATCATAAATCAACAACTTACTATTGCCAAAACACATTTTCGGAAAAATACTGCCTTTTCCATCACAAATTTAAAAAACAAATAAATTCTATTTTTAGATTCCTTGGTCACAACATTTGTTTTTCAAAAACCAAACCTAAACTTCATTCCAAACTGTAGACCTGTATCCCTGAAATTGCTTAACTTAGAAGCATTCTGAACACTGGTTTCTCACACTAACTCATGTCTAAGAGTAACCATCCCACTCCCATAACACCTTTTGTCAAGTGGCTACTATGCTGAGACTTATTTAGGTTTGTTTAAAGGCAAAGGTTATTTTATTATTCACTTAAAAGTAATTACTTCAAGAGATGTCAATATAGTGGTCCCCTACAAAACGGCTACTGAGTAAAGTGATGTACCTGTCCAGAGCATAACAAAAAAAGACAGGAGGAGACAGAGACAGATTGTTCATGACAAACCAAAGATGAATGCAAGGACATGTCAATACTCTCCCGCTCCACATAAATTCTGCACAACCATAGTGGAAACCCACTATGTATCTACTTCACCCTACTCATCATATGTTTGCAGTAATCCTGACCAGCATTAGGAAAAAAAAAAATAAGGTGTGGTAAATAAAGGGAAGCACTGACAAAATGCAACCACAAGAAAAGCAAAGGAGAAGCACAGCTCACCTGTAACCTCAAGAGCATTTACTCAATGCATCGCTTTGTAACAGCGGCAGTAAGCAAGAAGAACACAGCAAAGTATCTTGCGAGATACATGTAAACTTAATAGAAAAACTGCTTGCAAGGTAAACAGATCAAAGCTATAAGGTGCTAAATTTTAAAGTATCCTTTAGAGTTTGTTGCCATTGAGGAAACACAGTACTTTGTAGACAAGTCTGCACTGTGCTGGATTGAGCTGGAGATTTTGTGAAAAATTGCACGTAGCTCTTAGAAGGGAGAAAAATATGCACATGGGAAATTTTGTGCTCTGGCTGGTACAAAAGCCATAACACAACCAAAAACAGGCTACACCAATACGAGCAACAACCATATTAACAGTGAGAGCTCCTTCAGGCTAAAAGGAGCAAAGAGACAAGCAATTAGGCCAGTGAAAACAAAAGCCATAAACCATGAAACAGGGAATCAAGAAATCAAACTTTTTGTATGAAGGCACACTAAAATCCACTAAAAAGCTTCATTAGGAGCTCTGGTTCTCACGCTCAAATAATGTTTCAAATCTTTTTTTAATCTCCAAATTGATAGAACAATATAAAAATAAAATACAAGCTAAATGCACTAATAATATTCAAACACTTTTGCTCAACTAGCCTCTGACAAAACCATGGGCAAATTAGGAGAGAGGTAGTTATCTGTCATTAACATCTCCAACTGGAAGTATTTCAGCCCCCTTCTGAGAACACCAATCTCAGTGTAAAACATGAAAACTAACAGAGAAAAAAAATTCAAAGGCAAGTTACAATTGTAAATAGTGAAAACAAAATAGAGGAGTGAATCAATTAGAACATTATTCCTGTGTCAAGACAGCCATCTGAGAAAGATGAAGGCCACAACCAGGAAAGAAAGTGGCTCACCACCTAACCACTAGCCAGGACACACAGATAAGTACCAAACTGAAGATCTGCACCTTAAGACAGAAGAAGCTGAAAAATTTAAGTACTCTGACACATACAAACTTAAGCAAGTAAAGATGACTCTGAAGTATGCTGGTTTTAGTCTGCAAAATACACATTAATGTAACGTGAATTGTTTAAATTAAAGTAGTATAAAATGTTTAACCACAGGGTTATTAAATGAATCCCTTTGATTAAATAAATTTCATATATTTCCAATATATTAAATACTCAGATGATCATGAAAAATATTTTTGCACACTTTATCATTCAAATTACATTCCTCACCTTAAAAATTGCACTACTCAGGACATATGTCCTGTCAGGAAGACATGAGTTAATCAACAATGTCCTCTGCATGCCTATGAAAAAGGTCAATTTGCTAATGCTTGCTCATCAGTCACAGCTCAAACACCACATCTGGTTTACATCCAAACAGCCAGGCAGTCAGCTAAGCAGCTGAGGTTAAACTAGGTCTGGGTGACTATCACAGAAGTTTCCTAAAACAAAACAATTTGCTGAGAGCTGACCTCTTCATTCATATCAATGTGCTGGCTCTCATTACATTAAAATGAAGTGTTTAAGACAGGATCAATTACAAGAAGAAACCCTTCCTTACAAAAAAGTCAAGGCAACTCCTTTCTCAGGAAGGTAACTAGCACAAAGCAACAATATGGTCCAATGGATTATGGGAAGATGGAAAGAAGAGAAAATTTTCTGACACCTGGTATCAAGCACAGTGACATCTCAGGCAAAACTGAACTTGCACTAAAGGTTTAAGTCTTAAATAGCATGTCAATTAGGGAAATGGGAATACCAAAACATTTTTACCACCATCATTACTTCAGTTCCTAGCATAAAAAATAGACTGCACAAATATGTTTCTTTGCTGACAGTGGAGCAGATCACTGTTACTTGAACAGTCCTTCCTTCTCTTTTTTCTAGCTGATGAAGAATGCTATTCCCTTGCTTAGCTTCCAGCTGACATTCACATCAACAGCTTCATTAGTCTAACACTTTCTTACAGCCTAAGATAGAATCTCCTCTCATGAGATACCCTGACTGCACAGTGCAAAGTAAACCTTTAAAATGGCAGTCTTTATTTGCTCCTCTTGTATCTCTACCCATAGCATAAACTGTGTCTACAACTAGAGGATCTGCAGATTACAAACAATTACTGCAGCAATATCAACAGTGCATGGGCAAAACCAGCATTTGTGCACTTAAGCAAGTAGACACCAAAAAATACAAAATTTTTTGGAAGCTTTCATAGGATAAAAGCACTAGAAAGGATAAAACGGGACCTTGCAAGGAAGGCTCCTCTTAAGTTTAACATATCAGAACAGCACATCAAATAGCCCTTTTCCCCAAAGTTTCTGGTGTTTGGGTGTTGTTGGCAGGACAACAAAAGACAAGACCTGTCCCCCAGTTCATGTACTCTTAATATGTGCAACAAAGTACCAGTGAGGACTTGAATCCCTGAGCTCGAAAATTCGATTTCCATAAGAAACAAACTGTCACTAGTATCACAGCTAAAAGACTATTATGAACAAAAGCAGACCAAAGGAGCTAGGCTGAGAAAATTAAGAGAGTCTTCAGATAAGTCTACAAAGTGAAGGAAACTGCTACCAGAAGCTTCTATGAAAAACATTTGTATAAATATCATTGACTAATATTCAGCTGCCAGTTTTGCCTAAAGCTCTCAAGCAGAGGCTACTGCCTCTAAAGTATCTACTATACTTTTCCCATGAGAGTGTTCAAAGCTGCCATTTTCTATTAGGCAGAGCAAGGGGGGAAAAAAAAGATGAGGGAATAAGAAAGAAATCCCAGGGAGAAGTATTGCTGCTGGATTGCCTGCTCACAGTGCTGACTGACTCATTCTTAAATGGAAGGCCAAAGCTTAAAATGTTCCCTGGTTCAAGGACCAGTCAATCTCAACCCAACCCAAGGGATTAAGGCTATGAGACAGCCAACTTTAGCTGCTGTACTTCAGGGCCTCCCAAATGCTACCCAGGCCATGCACCTCCATGCATTACATCTACAAATCTATACAGGTCTCCTGACTTTTACTGTATTTTACTATTGCCCAGCTTGTTCAAGAAAAAAATAATAAAGGTCAGTCACAGATTATGTTAAACAGTTATTAGAAAACTGCACCTCTGTTTTTTCCCTAACAAAATGAAAGGGGTCTGATTCACTCACAAAAAAAGAGAAACCTAAACTAACCACAAGATAACTGCAGGCCTCTAGGTGGTGAGCTTATAAAATGGTATGCTTTTGAAAGAGAAGACACACAGAGATGAGAGCAACTTCAGCAACTTCAACGGACCTTATTAGTGAGGAGATCTCCTCTCAAGAGCAGAGCATGGCACAAAGAGCTGGCAGGCACACCAGCATCACTGGGCATTACAATCCAGCACTACTCAAAGACACAGGCATGGCAGAGGCAGAGCCGTGTCTGAGCTAATAAATCCTGACTTGCAAAACAGCAAATGACCTGGGACACGATGCTCTGCTGACAACGCTATCCCACTTTCTATTCTAGATCCCATTAAGGGATCCTCATACTTGTACTTGCTCTGTACTCCACTGAGAATTACTCATCTCTCCCTAAAAAGAGCAGATGATCTTCATCTTCACAGGAATGGGGTCAAGTATGGGCCGTGAAATAGCTATAAGTCAACTGAACAGCCATCATTCTTCACACTCTTCTCCATTATTTTCTGTATCTGGACACTGTAACACAGCAGCCAAGGCCACTCCAATGATCTTCTCTGAACCAAGTTTCACTGATGCACATTCTGCAAAGCACACTCAAGACTGAGAAATAAGTCTTGTTCAAATGTTGATTTTCACTGCCATTTGTGCTGAAATGGCTAAAGGCCTTTCAGACTCTTGAGCAATAGGCATCCTGAAAGCTCTATGAATGTTAAAAAAAGAACAGTTTAATAGGTGGTGGCCTCTGAGCCCATAAAAACCAAAGCATCTTCATCATACTCACAGAAGTGCAGATATTTTGGAACAAACTCCAACTCCTAGATCACTGAAGGCTTGGGAATTATGGAAACAGATCAATTTACAAGGTTGCTCACATAAGAAAGCCAGCAAGCACAGTAAGGAAAAAATGTAGTAGCATTTCCTGCCATTTTGGTCCTGTAGCTTCAGAAGAAAAGTGAGATAAGAGAGCAAATACAAATTTAAGGGTTTGTCTACATTGAACACTGCAGTGTTTTAGGAGCTGACCTGCAGTGCATTCAGTCCCACATTACACAGCATTGTCACAATTATACAGTCTCTCCAATTAAATTAGTGGTATTTCTAGACCTGACCTTAGTGGGTATGTTACCTAGCCCTGCTAGTTTATATAACAGCAGCTTTCCTAGCAGTACATTGCTCTGCATTCATATGAATATAACCAGGATTTAAAACTTACAACAATCAATATCAACACAAAGATTAACAAAGTTAAGGAAAGGATGAAACAATGACACCCTGTGAACATTTCTGACTCATTTAACTCCTGTGATAAGAAAAAAATTAAATCATTCTGTGGATACAAAACTAGAGTTCTGAATAGGTTTGTATATCTAATCTGAAAAGAAAGAGAACTCTGATTAAAAAGTTTCCTGTACACTTGTGGATTCCAAGATTCATTTATTGAAATGAAGAAGCTGGGAAAGAACAACCTAGAAAACAAATGTATTTTCAGCTGTACAAGGTGTTTAGAGGGCATTTGCAGTAATTTTGAGTCATCATAAACAGACAATAGCACATTATACTACTATGAAATGCTACCCAGAATGTTGAATTTTAACTGGGAGGAAAGAGATTTCATTGTTGCTATTATTAAGATTATTATATTACTATACTGCAAATAGGTACTGTGGAGACATAGCATCCATGATTACAGAGCCTGTGATTCCACAGTCAGCTGTGGAATTCAAGAAGAAAATTCTAGCTTGCAAACAGTTTGCAGATGTTCAAGACTTCATTAAAAATACATTGTCAGACCCAATCGGGAACAAAATGCAAGTTTGCAGAAGTCTTTCAGAGTTGTTGCGGATTCCTTTCTGTGTTTTGATTCCAGTGTAGGCATATTCCCAAATGAATTCTGTTTCCATTGTGAGTTTACCACAAACAGTACTGCACTGTGCTAATGTAAAATAACTTAAAACATTTTATTTTGAAATAAAACAGAAAATGCACTTTCATTATTTCTTTTGACAAAATGAAATTGGTAAGTTTGCAAAAATTAAGTATTTTACTACTACTACAACTACATTCAATTCCAATGTAACTTGGTCATGTAGATATCACCACTACAGCCTATAACCCTAAGTGGTAGCTCTGCTTTCACAACCCAGAGGTTCAGCTGCCTGCCCACTCAGGTCCATTTCTGGTATTGCCTAGCTCTATAACTACCGGAAAAGAGTTAAAGGAAGTCTGGAAGGAGATAAGAGTTACAGACTGTTGTCAGTACAGAAAGTTACAGACTTTAAGATTATTGAGACACCATCATTAGGTCAAGGATTCAAGAAGGAAGTACCAACACAAAGGTATAAAATCATAGAGCATGGTTAGCTGGTCCCATTGGGAATCATTAACTCCAGTCATCACCATCGGCAGTGTTGACAGAGCTGGTGGAAGATGGCAGCTCAGCAACACCAATTCTATAGAAAGGAGCCACACTGGACAATCCTGTCCAGCCAGTGCTTGCCAGGCTAGCATGGATTGTGAGCAGTGGGGAGCACAGTAAAACAGAACCTAGCAGCTCATTAACTCCTAGATATCTTGTGTATGCATTATCAAACAAATAATTCCTTTACACTTTTAAGATGAATGTATCCTATACAGAATCCTTTTATACCCTGCCAAAACAACGTAACAGTGGTTGAAACAGGCTTTGCCAGTAATGGAATTTTGTTGTTGCCAAGGTAAATCCAATAACTAAAGAGGTTCTAAACATGTAAGTCATACTCATTCTTAGGATTTTACAGAATCAGGGAATCTATTTCCCCTACAATCAACTAATGATGAAGTAATTTTTCTTTATATAAATACAAGAATAAAATATAAAAGGCATGTACTTTAAAACACGGTCTGGGGTTAGCCATACCGGGCAATTGTGCATTGCCAGGCACTGATTTGATTTTCATTATACTGCACTGACGGCAAAGTCATTTATCTTTTCTGCTCCCAGTCTCCTTTTATCTTTTCCGTATGCTTCTGTACTTTTCCTCTATCCTGCAGGGTTGCTGAATGCTGATGAGCAGAAAATGGTACAAAGCCACAGACAGCCTCTTTCAGATTAAAAGTTCAGGTATGGAAGGTCCAACTTTTTCCATTTTGGGGTTTCCAAAGAAGCTGTATATTTGGCATTGTCAGGTTTATAAAGATCAGTTAAATACTTCACTGGCAGGCATTCTCTAGAACAGACAGACTTTCAAACAATGAATGATGTTTCACTCATAGTTCTAGTTCTTTCCCATTAAAAACAGAAATTATACTCCTGTCACTGTAGCCTTGGACATACCAGAACGATTATTTTTTAACTTTTTTTTTTTTTTTAACTTTTTGTTATATTCTTAGATTACTAGCATTCCATAAAAGTCAGGAAATATGGCAATATAAAGAAAAGTATCTTCCTAGCCTTATGGTACTTATCCTTTACATGTTAGGATCTCACCGGCGATGTGCATACAACTGACAACTATCAACACACCAGCTGAACTTGTCATTATTGGTTTGTTAGTACTGAATCAGGACTGCTGTAATCCTGTTTCTCACCAAAACAAAACCTAAGTGTATAATGTCATGAGAGACAATACATCCCTCTTGAAATAAAGTGGAATGAAAATTTGTTCAAACAGAATTACAGTCGGAACTCAACAGCTGACGCTTGACAAAGCAGAGACTTCAGTTGCATTTCAGATCCCAAAGGTCTCTATGCTGTTCATGTCTGTAGACAAGATGGTATCTGTACCTCTGCTGTCAGGCAGTGGCAGTCTGTTCAACAGAGTTAATAGCACCTAAAGAAGGATTCAGAATACTCCTGAACACAGGCTAAAATGCACTCAGAAGAGTTGAAGATGTTGGTCAATCTCAGCACAATTTTCACTGCTAATGTTATCAGACTTCTCACATAGCAGTGACCTGAACCATAACTACCCATGACTTCTAACAACAACCACCTTTATATTCTCTATTCACCTGATTAGGCATATATATTATCACACTATCTGCATCTTTTTCAGCAAGACATTTTCGTCACCTTCCATACAAGTTCCCTGCCACAAAACAGAACACACAATTGCTATCTTCTTGTAGGGCATGAACTCTTCTGAGTGTCATGAACCCTGCCACAGCAGCAGAGATAAGCAATAAGGAAAGTGTCCAGAACTGATGTGGACAAATAAGAAGAAAAGCGTTCAGTCTACACAGAATTATTCAGAACAGTCATATGTACAAAATGCTGCAGGTGAATCTCATGACAGCAAGTGGCTGGTTGGTAAAACAGTGGAAGAAATTTAACATCAGTAAGTGCAAAGAAATGTAAACAGAAAAACATAACCCTGACTATGCATACACATTAGCAGTCTACATTAGCTACAGCTCAGGGAAGAATTCTTGGGAATCTCTGTGGCCAGCTCTCTGAAAACATCAGCTCAGTGCTCAACAGATATTCAACAGGCAAACACAAAGTTACAAGTGATTAAGGAAAGGAAAAAAAAACCCAAAACATTATTATGCCACAGAACAAACACAAGCATATCAACTTTGAGCATTGTAGGCAGTTGCGACACCACCCCTCTCTCTTGTGCATTGTTTCAAACAGACACTATAGAACTTAAAATGCACAGAGAAAGGTGAAAAGAATAGAAAGAGACGGGAAGTGAATTCTGTGCAAAGAGAGATTAAGTAATTTTGAGTTCTGAAAAAGAACAGCTAAACTATCTATAGACTCTGGACTGGTACATAGCAAATGGAAAACAATCAGTCACTGATCATCACAGAAAAAAGAGAGAGAGGACAATGAAAATGTGGAATAAATGCATTTAAGTAAATGAGACATGTAAGTAAAATACAGATCTTGTTGCCACCAATTGTCAGAGTGTGAAGTTCAACAGCTTCCAATCCCGATAATGCACATTCACAGAGAGCAAGTCCTTTGGCCAGGGGCCCATGTACAACTCCAGGTCAGGGGCACTGATAAACTAGAGTTTAGGAGTAGTACTCCACTGACTGTCTTCTCTAAACTGGTCTCCATATAGAGCATAGGAAAATATTTTCCTCTGTGTCTGTTTTTACATTCGCTGTGCTGTGTTTTTTAATAAATACTGGGGAAAAAAATATCGCAGTGTAAACTACTATGACTCAAAGACCAGCTCTGGCTGTGGGTCCTTTACAGACCCCTTCCTTGGATAACAGGACTTTTCCCTTCAATATTATTACCAAAACAGCTCGATTTCAGAAAATAAATGATAACAGGTTCTTAATAATCAGGAAGGTGAGGTACAGATAGAGGAACAGTAACATCTCACTCTTCTGAATGAGCTTGCTTGTAATGCCAAACACTGGCATTAACTTCTCTATCTGAGCAACAGCTTGGTTGTCATTAATTGTCATCCCTCATGGTTAGAGGGATGCTTCACGAAGTTAGAGAGTTAAGGTTAGTCATATTTCTCAATGACACCTCCACGAGTCATCAAGAGTGGCAAAGTTTCTTCATAGAGTTTTATATTGTTCTTTCTCCACATTTATGACAGCATATCACTAAAAAGGACAGCTGTGCATTTCCTTCTCCTCCCAAATTAGATCCACAGACTATCCACATATTGGATGAGATGGTTGTCAAAAGGGGTCATTAAATTTTTTTTAGTTTCTCATTAGACAATGCCAGGCTCACTGTCCAACCACAGATCACTAGATTTGACAGAAATGATACAGCAAAGTGTGCAGGCAAAGGACAGGAAGGAACAACACAAGTCTGTTCAGTAGTAACTTTCAGCTACGCTGCTTCACTCACAATGGTGAAATGCAATCCATGGTGTTGGAGTCCTGGATGCTGAGAATTTGAGACTTACTGTGCTGACAGACTCTGACTCCCAGGAAGGCACTGCATTTGACCTCCCCAAGCGTGGAGAAGGCTTCCAAAATTGACTGATAGCACTGGGACTACTGTTAGTTTGATTAGAAGTGCGTAATATCACAGGGTGGAAAACTTAAGAGTTTAAGGTTTGAGAATATAGTAATATTTATAGAGCAAGATGGATGTTTTAGGGTGGAGGCTGGTCCTTCTTTACCTTCTTCTTCCTTCCTTCTTCTTCATGGGTTTGGGTGGTATTTTGTAATTGGACAGAAAAGTCTGCATTGCGGACTTTGAGTGATTAGTTATTGCGTTAAAAGTGAAAATAATTTAAGTGTCATTTCTTAACTGGATAGTTTAGCCTTAAAAGACCTTGTAACAAAAGATAGCCATTTTGTACCTTGTTAGTGAACTACTGCAGAACTCACTTCCCATGAGACTGTAGCATATATAAGAAAATAAACATCTAAGCCTAAACATGAAATATTATCTCCAGAGTTTCTATCCCAACCTTGACAGAGATAGAGAAAAGAAGCTGAAAACCAGCACTGTGTTTAAGCAGCACTATTTGAACTTGGTCTGCTGAATGGAAAACACAATTCCTTGGACCTGAAAGATGGTGAGCCTGAAGTGACTAGAAACCACAAAGCAGTCAACAAAAAAAATCAAGAAAAGGTGGTAAAATCTGTGGTTAGAGGATGTTAGATAAAGCAGAGCTTGTTCAAGTTCAGGTGACAGAACTCCAAAAATATGAAAAACACTTCAACTTGTAATTGTAATTACAACAACAGCTCAACTTAATGAAAACATCCCAGCATCAGTAAATCATGACTGCCTTTAAGAGGAAGTATCTTTCAGAGCAGATAGATTCTGCTGGGAAATCAGTTTTGTTCTTTTCTGGACTTCCTCATGTAGGTACTGCAAGGTGTAACTGTACTGGTGAGATCAGTTACGGAACAGAATGTATAATTAAATGTATTTAAATACTTCAAATTCTGCTAAAGCACAAATGTACATACAAAACAGCACTCAGGATATTTCTTCAGAGCCATCAACCCTGAATAACAGAACTGTGAAGCCAGGCAACTCTACACTACCAGCTGCACTATGATTCAGAGATCCTTTTTATCCTCACAATACTTCATGGTAGTATAATCATTCCTAGTCATGTGTGATTCATCAAAGTATTTTGTAGTAAAGACAAATGTTATAATACGTCCTATTGTAACCATGCAAATTACTGATGTTCATTTCCATACCTAAATTATGCTTTTGCTGAACTTTTTCTGCAGCTTAAGCAGCTCTCATGTTCCAAGCTAGTTCAGCATTTCAAAGTTGCTTCATAGCAAGGAGTCCCAAGTTTTCTAAGAGGTGGCCTTCTTCATCCCCGTTCACTTTCTCAAGCCTCTTTATGCTTTACACATCACTGTTTTGAAGAGGTTTGCACTAGGATCTTAACTCTAAGCTATCACCCAATCTCCTCTGTATGCCTCACATGTTTCCTGTGGACAGAAGTTACGTAAGCTCACTTGGCAGACAAACTATACAGTACTTGCCTCAGCAACTGGGAATGACAGGTGTTCTGTACATCATCACAAGCCAAGCAACACAGAGACACAGGGAAAAGTTTCAACCCTCCTTTTTTACATAAAGATACATCTTCGCAAAGGATTCATCTTTCTGCTCTCCTGGGGCTTATTTTTTTTTTTTAAGTGATCATCAGGGTCAGCAGGTGACTGCAAAGCTATTTTAGAATGGCTCATATTAACTGCCTAAATTTCCACTTCAGACCTGATGGTCTTGGCTTAAGAATAAACATTCAACAGCCCCAGAGGAAGTCAAATAGAACACAAGTACAAACCACCACTCCACATTCTACAGTTATAACAAGAAATCACAATAAAGATCGAATACAACCTGAGCATGGCATGATAGGAGACTTCCAAAGAAAGGCAGAATGCTACTACAGTAAGTTACCTCTCCTGGTGCTTACTGCAGGAAGGTTGTACAGTAAAAATATTGTGGACTGAAACAAATCAGGTATTTCCTGTGATCACTCTGTTCTTTTACTTAAGAGCTGGATATTTAACATTTTAAACATATAAAATTGCTAAGGAATAAACAGCAAAGGTTAATGATAAGAAGAAAAGCAAGTTTGAGCACCACACACAGAATCACACAGAAGGACAAGGCTGGAAGAGACATTCAAGATCATCAAGTCCAACCCACACCCTATGCACCTTAACTAAACCATGGCACCAAGTGCCATATCCAGTCTTTTTTTGAACACATCCAGGGATGGTGACTCCACCACCTCCCCAGGTAGACCATTCCAATATTTTATCACTCTTTCTGTGAAAAACTTCTTCCTAATATCTAACCCATATTCCCCTTGATGCAGCCTGAGACTGCGTCCTCTTGTTCTGACAGTTGTTGCCCGGAGAAAGAGACCGGCCCCTTCCTGACTTTTCATCCCCCAAATCCTGTTAGTAGAATTTCAGTAAGAAACTGAGTGAAGATTGAGAAGAATTATTCATTTAGTTTTGTGAGAGGAAAAAAAAACCCCACTGTATGTCATCTCTGATTCAGCAGTGGCCAAAAATCTATTTATGAATGCATACACATTCATATATATGACTTTGAATAAAGCAATACATCTTATCACTCACTGACATTCCCACATGCAGATTTGGGCTTCTACCTGAAAAACAGACATCCAACTATCAGACAAAATACTAAAACTATCAAACTTTCTCATCAGGTATAAACCCTTTTCTCCATGGTATGTAAAGTGCAACAATGAACTTACAACAACATTATCAAATTTCAAACATATAGGAACACTTTCCAGTAAAACAAAACACAGCGTGATCTTATTTATTGTTCAACAATGGTCTGTGATTTATTTAGCCAGGGGATTGAAGAGCTACAAGAAACACATGTGGTATGCAAATGATTCAGTAGGTGTACTTTCTTTGAAATTATTCTCTAGGAATCCATTTCCCTTCTTCCTCCTCCACATTTTATTTCCTTTTACCTTTATTAACTGAGGTACTGCTTGCCATCCTGAGGATATGCAGGAAACTCTTTAACTGAGGTTCCAAGCTGCTGTGACTACCAAACTATCACCATGCTTGGGAAAAGGGAGGTGAGAGGGGAAAAAAAAAAGTGTGAGTAACCCCAGAGGTAAATGCTAATAATCACCTTTTGCTTCTTATCCTCTCCGCCATCCAGTAATTTCAAATAAATAAAATATTAGTCTTCTTGTTCTGTCCCACATTGCCGCACAGCGCCACTGCATGCTATGAAACAAAATGCATTGCTAAACATTTTCATGATAATCCACTGTGGGATAACTTTTTAATAAACTTTAGGTCATTTACCCTTCAAAGAGAAACATAATCTGCTTTCAAAGTATGCTGTTCCAAATACAAAGATAACATGCTCAGTTCTCATTTCTAACTGCTCTTGCTAGGTCTCAACAGCATGCAGCAGCCAGAAAGCTGCCAGGCAGGAGCAGCAGAGGATCTCCTAGGGGTACCATTCAGTGGAACCAGGCCAACAGAGCTGGTTCTCTGGCACCTGTCCCCACCTAAGTGTATGAGAGGCATGCCAGGGGATGGGGCCACGTGCAGAGCTCGAGCAGTTGGACAGTCACAGCAACCACTATGAGCTGGAATAACTTGAGAATGAGAGCATTGCCTACAAGGCAGTCAGTCAGCCTCACTATTTCCACTGCAGCAGTTTGCCCTGTGCAAACAGCACCCCTGGAGAATAGCAGGAAAGGACATGTCAAGCCATGGAGGCTAGACTCTGGAAAAGCATATTTACAGATTCACAGAATATTCTGAGTTGGAAAGGATCCATCAGGATCATCGAGCCCAACTCCTGGCCCTGCACAGCACCATCTCCAAGAATCACTCCATGTGCCTGAAAGCGTTGTCCAAATGCTTCTTGAACTCTTGACAGGTTTAGTGCTATGACCACTTCCCTGGGGAGCCTGTTCCAGTGTTCAAGCACACTCTGGGGGAAAAACCTTTTCCTGATATCCAGCCTAAATCTCCCTGACTCAGCTTCATGCCATCTCCTTGAGTCCTGTCACTGGTCACAAGAGTGAAGAGATCCATACCTGCTCCTCTGCTTCCCCTCATAAGAATGTTGAAGACACAATGAGATATCTCCTCAGTCTCCTCTTCTCCAGGCTGAACAGACCAAGTGACCTCAGCCACTCCTCACAAGGCTTCCCCTCAAGGCCCTTTGTTGGAATCCATAAAGTTAGAAAGTTTTTAGGAAATAGTTAAAAAAGTATAAGCCTCAGACTAAAGTTTTGTTAGCATTGCAGATACAGCAGAAAAGTTTCCCAAGCAGTAGAGCATACGTGACAAATAACAATAGGCCTCTGTAGAATTGGCTTAAAGATAACAACAATGTTATTTAATGTATATCTTTAGAAAGTTAGCATGAATAGAGCTCTGTTCTTTGTCTCTTATGAACCAGTGTTTGTTCTAACTACCATTACATGTGTTTTATAAGATTGGATAGAATGCTTGTCAATATGTGTTGTTCTATGTATGATTAGCTGAAATCTAGACTGAGATAGTTTTATGTCATTCTGTATTACCCCACCTTCTCTAGCATTCCCTGTAGATCAGCGAGCTGTTAACATCCTGTCTCCGTTGTCTAGCAATGTCCTGAGACTAATGTGCTGAGAAAATAAAAGCAAAAAGCTCTTGTCACTAGTCTAGTTTGTCCAGTGTTATCCATATTTAGACATTCTACCGCAGCGAGTTCTTTTTTTAAAACGTGAGTTCCTGACACAATTGAACATATATTTTCCCATATATACCTAAACCCCACACCCTTCACCATCCTCATGGCTCTTTTCTGGACACTCTCTAATAGTTTAATATCTTTTTGATATTGTGGCACCCAGAACTGCCCCCAGCACTTGAGGTGAGGCTGCCCCAGTGCAGAGCAGAGCAGGACAGTCCCCTCCCTTGCCTGGCTGGTGATGCTGTGCCTGATGGACCCCGGGACAGGGTTGGCCTCTCCTGGCTGCCAGGGCACTGCTGACCTATGTTCAGCCATCAACCAGGATCCTGAAGTCACTTTCTGCAGCACTGTTCTCCAGCATCTCATTCCATTTCAGCACCTGATTAAAAAAAGCTTTCAAAAAAGGTACCCGAAGTGTGAAAGCACCCCACTGTAAAAGAGCTCTGTAAACCCTACAATGCCTTAGAAGAAAATCGAATTGACTAGGTATTCTACTAGTAAAAATGGGGGCAAATAACATAAACCTTCAGGCAGCAAAAAATACTGGGACAAAGGCAAAAAATAAGGTGGCATTTGTGCAGGTTTTCCAACACAAAAACAATAGGTCAAGGCAAGCCTAAAAGGTGAACATTACAGACATCTGACTGTCTGTCCTCAAAAAAGAGGCTTGGACCAGCAACAGGCATGAATTTCCAAAGTAAGAGGTTTCTTTCTCACCATTGGCTATAAAAACTGGGAACAAACAGGTTAAGTTTCTCATTCCTGTAAGAAAAATACAATTTAAATTTACCTAAACCCTGGAGGAGACACTGGTCTATAAATAAATATAAGCACACATCACTCTCCTCCATCAATGAATACTGTATCTGTCACTCAACTAGATGTCAGCTAAGTCTGTAATCCATTTTCACTGCTAGAGCACAGTTACTACAGTAGGCACACAGGAAAGCACTGGCTTGACTGACAGATGTTCAGGCTGGTGCAGGAATGTGTTCACCTTTACGTTGTTCTGGTGTGAGATACATCCTACAGATTATTTGGCACATCACTTTTGCTTTTATAGTAAGAGTATGACTCTTACAGAAAGACCCTAACAGACTTGTGCTACTTCTTTGGGTGTCAGAGAGCAGTATTCATGCTGATTCTAAGGACAGACGAATAAGTTAATGAAATAAAATATGACAGCACAACATAAGCAGCATAAGGAGAGATGAAACAACATAGTACAGAAAGCAGAGTGCAGCTTGAGTGCTCAGTCTTGGCCATGAGTTGCACTGTCACAGCACATACTACTAAGCATATGTTCATTAGCACATGAAAGGGAAGTCTTCTCTTACATCTCCCTCCTTTCCTTGCTTGTAATGTGGGAAGTAGGAGGAACTGCATGCACTTCACCCTACTCTCCTCTGGGCAAATGGCAGGGAAGGAGTGGGAAATACTGTCTCAGACCTTTCTTTTCCTTCATTAGCCAGCAGAGACCCCAGATGAAGCACTACAGGCTGAACTGCTCTTGAATGTACAGAACTACAATTAGGAAGCTGCTCTGACAACCATCAGGCCAGGACACATGTGCTGCCTCTCCCTCCTCACTGTAATTGCAAGCAAGCCATAAACCTACAAAATAGCCACAAATTAAGAAACTGATTTGTGCTTTTCAACAGTCTTCTTGCTACTATATACGAAGTACACCACTGCCCCCAGATACTGACAGGTGATCTTCCTAGCCTAAACCAAAATAAAACAATGCTTCCAAACTCAAGTTTTTCAATTTAATAGCATTATTTGCAGAGTGCACCTGGGCATTGACATTAGTAAAACAAATATCACATTTAAACACAGCATGTACTACAAGTGCTGACAGAGAGAAATTTTTAAAGGAGTAAGCACAATAAATGTACAGTGTTTTCCTAGTGCATTCGACTTGCAAATTCAACCAGAAATCAATAACAATGGATTGCAAGTTTGCAATTTATGTTTTTAACAAATTCCCTGGCATATTCAGTTTAGCATGGATGCTGATCACATAGGTTTTTGTTTGTTTGTATCATGTTTTGTAGCTACAGTATTTAAAAATTAATAAACTAGAAGTTATTTTCAATATACAAATCTGAAATAGAATGGGTAAACACATACTGATGCAGTGAATCTGAAAAAGCTACAATTTCTTTGGATTCCTATTGCATTATAATACACTTAAAGTAATTCACACTAGTAAGCACTGAACTGAGTAAAAGATACTTGCAGAATCAGCCTATTGTTACTACAGAGATACACTCGCAAAGAAAGCACAAACACACCTATCTATATCCATGTGTGCTTTTTTAGCTCAACTTAATTGCATACTTTCCAATACACTCTTTCCAACATGCTGATGAAAGCTGTTCTGAAGATGGTAAGTGTGGGACATCAGTGGGAAAAAGCAAAAACGAATGTGCATCATTGTAAGATTCATGGACATATAAGGATTAAATATTACAAGTCTGCATTGTACCAGGCTTCAGAATTATGCCTGGTGCTTCCTGTGTTAGCTGTTACCTGTTTATCAGATAAACATGTGGCCTCCCAGTGGTAAGTGATGGGCTAACAAAAGTTACTTTGCGGGGCTTCAAAAGTAGAGCACAACTCTGGAGCTGGACTTAAATTCAGGCTGCAGAGGAAGAAAATTTTAATTGAAGACAAGTACTACTTTTGATAGCATTACCATTCTACTGTAACCAATATGCTCACCCACAAAGAATTATCTCACATATAATTGCTTTAATACTGATGAATAAATAATAACTGATGAAGAGACTTTGCTGGCAGTTACTACCATCAGCTGAAGAGAGGGCCTAAGGAAGAGCCTCAGGCCTTTAACCCAGCTAGTCATCAGCAGACAGAAATTGTCTGGTCTTGAGGTCATTCTTGCTATTAGACAAAAGTATTAATACATTTTTCAAATACAAAATAATTTTATAAAAGCTACTAACCGAATTGCATAGTAAGTGCATAGTTATTTTAAACAAGACTGATATTTTCAGTTTTTTCTAGTGACTAGCAAATGACAAAACTCACTGGGAAAAAGTTATTCTGCTGATCAACACCAGGTTTTTTCTTTTTCTTAGACTATTACTGCAAGTCAGCTCTTTAGTCTCCTCAGACTGATCACCACACTTCAGGTAAGGGAATGCCCAACACAGCTGTCCAGCTGGAAGCACTGTATTATATCCAGTCATCTTGTCTTAAGGACATGAATAAAACCATGGTCCCATGCTGGAACTAAATGAACATGAGTTGCTGGACATGTACTGATCCTGACCTAAATCTGCTTAGGTGACTCTATTCACTAGCTCTTCCTGGAAAAAAATAATTTTTCACTTTTGCAGATCAAGCAATTATTACTACACAGATCACATTCTTGAGATCACTAGGTCTTTCTTAGTTGTATTAAGCCAAACTGAGTGAGCCCCCCAGGCACATGTCTGAGGGAATTCAATGCCAGGACTTCTATACAGGCTCTCTGCAAGGCAGAAAGCACAACAGAAACGCTAATTATCTTACTTTCCTTTAGCCAGATTATTAGAGCTCCTCCTCATTGGCCAGGGTAAGACTTAAATGTACTTTACAGCTTGTGAACATTAATTACATCTTAGATAAAGCAATATCAAAACAAAAGCAGTGCAATAAAGGTTGACTTTATTCTGGTGTAATTCTAATAGTAAGAGCTTTCTTAGCCTTAAGGTCTTTGTATCATGACAAAGTACTCAGCGCTGATGGCACTACAGTAACACTTAATACAGCTGAAACCAAGACATATCTGGTCATCAAGGTCTCTTTAGAAAGGAACATGCATGGGTTCAGTCAGTGGAGGTCCTACCCTGAGCAGCTGAACCAGCTGTGGTCAGGCAGACACTGCCAGCCCTGCAAAATGTGCTGCCACCACTTTGGAATAGAAGCAGGGGTAGGAAAAGTGAAACCACGCAAAATTCTTCTTTGGGTACTGTCTTCCCTCAGCATTTCTCCTCCTACTCACCACCATCCAGCTAGATAGCCACTTTCTTTCACAGCTGCTCATCCCATCTGCTCTGGTACTGTCTGCACTTGTCTCTTTAACCCCTGCATCCACAATTGCTCCTGACTTCACTTCTTTCCATACACTTTCTTTTTCTGTTTTGAGCAGATACTCCCCCAGGCAAAAGAAACACTTTAGTGTTGCCAGTTGGCATTTTATTTCTATACCTATCTCCACATCCCATCCACAGCAAAAAGGAAGAATAGGAGAAGATGAATCTCCCAGAAACATCTTTGCCAGCCATACATTCATCTCCACTGATACACTGTGTGCTCCCTCCTTCCACTAATTCAAAAACAGAAAGAATTTACAGGGGGAAAAATTAATTAACTTATGAGACACTGAAAAGCCATGCAGAAAATAGCGAGTTTTCCATGTTCACCTGACAAAGGAATGAGAAACAGAGGGTTTAGAGAACAGAAGCACTAATCCAAGCAGGGGAAAAAATAAAGCAACAATAGTTGGAAAAGGCCTGGTGGATTGAAAGCACAAATAAAGACATCAATGAAGGAAAGAAACACAGAGATGATGTGACAGAAGGAATACAATCCAACCAGCAATATTTTGCTTTTAAAAATAAGTTCTTTAACAAAGAACTTATGATGCATGATTAGGAAATGCAAAATAAGACAGCAAGCATGTGGAGGTAAGTGGAGTTTGCTGGATTATTGTACTGTGCAAAGATGACAGTATAGAGATCCCATGATTTTCCCCAACTGCAGCTGGTACAACTGCTAGAGCCATACACTGATCAGCTAAGCCTGCTTGCAAGGGCCCCCCTCCTCCCTCAAAACAACATTACCTCAGGCATCACCCTCATAGAACTACACTGCTCCCTTAGTCCGTAGCAGCACAGATGACTGCACCACTGTCCTTTACACAGGAATAAAGTCCCTGCCTGAAGACAAAGGCAGTTGCTGTGATCTTCTGTAATCCCAGCTGAATCTGAACAACATATTATATACCTGTAATACATATAAAAAACCAGGTCTGCTTTTAAATTACTTAATCTGGAAGGGATATGGATCAAACCCACATGGACTTCAGAGTTATGCTTGTGATAGTGATTCACATCCACTACAAGATGCTCCTAAAAATAGCTGTTTGTCTTAATTCCCTTTTTCCAAATAATTTTAATAAAATACAAAACATCTTCATGCAAGAATTATATATGCTATAGCCACATAAGTATTTTGATTGGCTACCTAAGCTTTCCAAAAGGCAGTTTCTATTTAAAACTTGACTTGTATTGAATGCCATGCTTAAGTTTAAACTAATTTGAAAGTCAGTCACATTCTTTGAGAAAAAATGAAAAGTCAAGATTTAAGCAAGTTTGACCAAAAAATCTGCTTTTCATCTCACAGCTAGTTCTATTCCTCAGAGTTTATCTTCCTTTGACCACAGTATTTTATTAATACTGCTCAGCTGGAAAAGAAGTGATATTATAATCATTAGCATGCTGTCAAAATTTGAAAGGACAGCCCACTCCCCCCAAAATGTTTTGTGAACTACAATGAGGTTCACAGAACTGCCAAAAGAAAAGCATAATTATATGCAAGCTGTGGTCTTTTAAGTGTCTACTAACAAATATAATAGACACTGCATTAACTAAAATGAAGATTAACCAAGACAAGAAAGAGCCTATCAAGATGCTTATGCTGAAGGTTTGGGTAATTTTCATGAAAATCCATTCATTTTTATAAGCAAATTTACTTTAATTATACATTTAACTTAACTGCCATGGATATGAGGATAACTGTATTTTAGTAAAAAATGGCTTTGAAGGAAACGAAGAAATTTGAAATTCCATGTACAAGGATTCCAATGATTTCAAATTCACTCAGTAACATCCACAAACTCCTGGCATTGCAATATAAAAGACTCAAAAAGATGGATTACCGCAGCAATTCATCTGAAAAAATGCAGCTCTGAACTGAAGTACTTGCCATGAGTTCATACCTTAAAACACACTCTTTCAACAAAACTGAACCATGATAAAAGATAATCAGATCCCAAATCCAACTGAAAAACAGCAAGATATATTTAACCAATAACCCAGTGCAAACTACTTCAGTATTCCTGGGCATTATTATAGCTCTGTGATAAGTGCTTTATAAAAAAACAAGAGCTAAAACTCTAGACTAACCAAGTAATTTTACATGGTAACAGACTATCTCAATTTACGTAGGATTTTGGTCTCAAAGTTTTCACGAAGATTAGCTTACTAATTTTCATAATTGTTGGCAAAGTTCTGTCCAGTGGTACAAGCTGGTCGGATATACATGTGTATCTCCTACATATGCTGAACCAATAGATTCAAGCATAACTACAAGGCCCTAGTAATCAATAACTCCTAACAAAAGAATACTTGGATTTTCTGTTCAGATTCCAGGTAAATCGAAAGTCTTGAAAGCAGTTTTGAAAAAAAAAAAAAAAACAAGAACAGCAGAAAGCTATCTGTTGTTTTACAAGACAAGTGTGCCTCTGTTTTCAAGGCATCAAATGTATTCAAGCAGCAAAAGTCTACAGGATATGAGCTCTAAACAATACTACAATAAAATGAGTTATGGAGGAAGTAGGTTGCATGCTTCAAATTGATGGTCCTGAGTTCCATCCCCAACCTTTCAAATATCTGGTTATGCCAATAGTGGTGATAAGATGAGGAGTAACAGTTTCAAAACAAAAGGGGGCAGGTTCAGATTAGGTGTTATGAAGAAATTCCTTACTCTGAGGGTGGTGAGATACTGGAACAGGTTGCTCAGAAAAGCTATGGATGACCCATCCCTGGAAGTGCTCAAGGCCAGGTTGGATGTGGTTTTTGAGTAACCTGGTCTAGTGGAAGGTGTGCTTGCCTGTGGCACAGGGGTTCAGAACTAGATGGTCTTTATGGTCCTTTCCAACCCAAACTGTTCTATGATCCTATGACGATTACTTAAGTCTCAGCAGTTCCCATATCATTATAGGTTAAAGCACCTCAGGAGAACCACTTCCAAGTCATACTTCCTCCTTGTGTGGTGCCAGAGAGTACTGTCACAGTCTGCTGGTTATGGCAGAAAAGGGCTGAAGAAAGGCCTCCAGTGTCCTACTCAACTGTTCCAATAACAAAAATAAGACTTATTTGTTGATCCCTTCAGAACAGCCTAAATGAGCCTAAATGCCAGTGCTTCCCGGGTCTGCCTTCCATCAGCACAGCCTCAAATCCATGCTAGGACTCTGATAGCAGAACAAAAAGCCAGATCAGTGAACTGTTTTTGCTGAAAACTCACCACATTTCTGGTTATTTTTCAGGTCAGTTTTCAGCCAGATCATATGGCTGTACAGAGCTGATGGCTGGCACAAGGAAGGCCAAGAACACCTTTGGCTCAGGGAAGGTGGATCAATCAGCTCCCTCCATTGCAGCACAATGCTCAGGCTGGCTCAAAGTGTCTAAGGAGATATTTCCTGATATGAACAGTCTGCAGCCCTTCCTCAAGCCCCCAGGCTACAGCACAAAATCATACAGCATTTGCTGGAGTATAAGGTGAACACTCCTTTGCCCAGGCTCACAGCTCAAACTGTTGTCTGGCCCTCTACTTCCAGAACTGGCTCTGTTTCGTTATTCACAGCAACTAAATAGGAAGGCTTTCTCTGTATGTTCACCTGAAAATCAAGATGACAGCGCTGTAAAATATTCTATTAAGCTGACAGCATTTCTCATGTATGTTTTGGTTTGTTATACAGTTCTGAGCTTGATATTTGTACACAAAACCAAAACTGACATAAACAAATAAAGGATTTTCTCTCTTGTTTGTTTCTTTTTTTTCAAGGCATAACTCCTGGAATCATGCCATAGTTGCAAAAAACACCTTCAGAAACTTAGGACTTCCATCAGCCTCAGGAAGCAGATAGGTTGCAAAGTCCTGTTCCTGGGCAAAAGATCTAAGAGAGAAATTACTATATCAGCCTTCTGAGCTACTATACAGCACACCAAGGGATACGTCAGTAGCAAAGGAAGGATACTGGAAACCTTACCAGTATTGCCACTTTAATAACCTCATGAACGCTCATAATGAAAAGGCTACAGGAAAAACAAGAAAAAAATTCCCAAAAAAAAAAACAAAGTGTAGTTTAACAGCATATTTAAAAGTTTAAAACTTCATCAGATAACCACACCTACTAAGCTAACCATGTACAAAAGGCACAAGACAAACTAAAAATGTTAGACAAACCTCCAGGAAAGGTCCCAAACAATACACATAATCATTAAATAGACAAGCAAATTTTTAAAATATTAATCAAGAATATATTTTAAATATTTGCTGGTACAATCTCTTTAGGGTTTTCAAAGTAACGAAATGTTTTTGGTATGTTAGAAATACTTACAACTACTCCACTCTTGGTGACAGTTTCCCGGTATGTAAAATTGCACACCGCCCAAGCCAGGTAATAGGTGGACATGAGAGGGGTCTGTGAAAAGTGATCTGTAACCCATCCATCTTCTTCAAAAACAGAAGTTTCAACTGGCATATTGGACAAAGATAAGTAAGTAGCTTGATGTCTGATGCTGATTTTGAATGTGGCCTTGTAGATGGGCTCGTCAAAGCAAGGAAAGGCTTTTCTGGCATGAGTAGGAGAAAACTGTGTAACACCAAGAAACCTAGAAAAGCAGAAAACAAAAATAAAAATTGATTATTAATTGTGCCTAGCACTTGATCACAGACATACCAAATAAGACACTGCTTGACCATTGTGATTTAAAGGAGGAAATAATTACAACTGTAATACACAAAATATATAGTGTTTGAACACTGCTTGATCATTTTCTTACTACATCTACTGCAATGCAATAGATACAAATTAATGGTCTACAAATTTCCTATAAATTTACAGACACCACACTAACACTAAAGAAATCAACCCTCGCCTTGCATCAAACTTCAGGTTCTCGCAGTATTGTTCATCAATATGTGGGGGAAAAAGCAAGCCACTGTTGGCTACACAATGCAAAACAAGCACACTCAGTTCAAACCAGGATTTAAGAGCCTTCAGGGAATTCACTCTGCCCTGAGACACTGACAGGGCGCTTTACCTTTCTCTGGGCATGAGAACTTACGGTCACACAGCGCACTCAGGAGGGTCATTGTTTTCCACAGCTGATTACTTCTCTACCAGCTGCATGTAGGCCTGGGACACAGTACTACATATCACTGCCGTGTCTGTGCACCTCCAAAAAAACCATCCTGTGAGCTTAGCAGAATCACAAATGAAAGCAAATTATTAAACCTGCATAAAGTATTTCACCATTCTTCTACACGTGTTTTTTTTTTCCTGGTGTACTTTATAGAGAGCAAATCCATGTTCTCAGTTAATGGGCCAAATTTTGGAAAGATCTTTGAAGGAGGTAAAGGTATTTATTAAGCATGAATGGAAAGAATGGGAAGGCTTGAGCTTGACAATAAAACCTGTCACTTTTTTTTTTTTTTTAACTAAATAAATTTTGATCCAGATACAGAATAGGACACCTTCTGAATGGAGACATGTATTTACACATTTGGAAAAAACCCATGGTCTTTTTGTAGAAAAAATAAGCTAAACTTAAAAGGTTGAAATATGGAGTTTGGTAAGAGTATTTTCTGGAGGCATGTAGAACAAGAAAATTACCATGGGCCAACCATGTAAATGTGAAGGTAGCATGCATGTAGGCCTTTTGATTCATGTCTCACCTTCCAAGGTTTCATCTGTGGAAATAACTGTGCAATTTTAGATACCAGGCAAACATTTATCAAGATTTTAGAGGCTGGCTGTTATTCAGCTGTTATTCCTCTGAGGGAAAAAGATGGGTGAATAGCTTTGATGTAATGAAAATGGTGATACCTATTATTAATCAGTATATAACTATTAATCTGCAATATGATACTCTAACATTGATAAAACAAAAACATAGGTACCCCATAGGGAAAAAAAGTATCATTAACTTTTTTTAAAACTTTTTGGATTTTACACATATTTTGGAGGCAATGAAGAAATAATTTTATTGAAACATTATACCTTTTTCTTGATAAGAGTGCCTGATAGAACTAGATATATGTTTTCAATAAGGATAACTTTTTTAAAACTTGAAAAAATTTTCCACCACTGAAGCAGTTACCATTGGTCTTCTTTCTAAAATAAAAAGCCTTTTTTGGCTAACAATTATTGAAGGTATTCACATTTTTCTTGCCTCATGAAAAAACATGGATTATTAAAACCAGCATTTTGGATAAGATTGCTAAATCTAAAGTAAAAAGTTAGTGCCAGATATCTCCGTGTTAATCCAAAAAACTCCCATATCAATGGATTTGTACTGCTGCAACAAAGCCAAATCAGCCAATTAAATGAAGCAAAGCAACTTAATTTATATGCAAAGTATTTCAAGTGGACCTGATTCTGCATTCCAGGCACACTCTAAACAGCTACAGACATCAACAGAGGCTTCAAGTGAGCATGGAAAACTGTACTGGCCTGTTATTAACAAAGCAAGAATGATGAACTTTCCTCTGCAATTAACAATTTTAATGAGCTCCGACACACACGTAAATGCGTACTTAGGAAATACTGGTCATACTGTGATACCCTCTAAATAAGGAAGCTTTCCCGTGCCCTCTCTCCACATCTTCACCCCACTTCTCAGAGATCTTATCAGTCATCTTTAGTACATATTAGGCCACTGAAACAATCCCTTCATCAGGCTAATAAACCCTGGTAAACTCTTCATCTTCTGTGTTTTCACAGAGAGACGGATATATCCACATAGACATAACTGGGCAAACACAGAGCAGTCAATATTTCATACTAAAAATACACCAACTACCAATAATAGTGATATCTACAACATGTGCATTACTATCAAACATCGATTTGCTTGTTGTGCCACAAAGCAAAACAAACAAAATCTTAAAACTGCTTAAAAAAAAAACCCCTAACCATTTAAAGAAAACAAACAAGCTAAACCTAAAACATTGTTTATCTATTTCACTCTGTGTTCAAGTAAAACAAGCAGACTTCTACAGCGTGGCAAAAGTGAAGGGCAGTTTGACTATTTCATCCTTCCCTTTACACAGCTCTCTGGGTACCAACACTTTTACCTCCTGTTCCCAAAAATACCACCACAAAAGGTTGTACTTGAGGGCATGACGGGCTCACAGTCTGTCTCCTCAGAATACCCATGGCAGTAACTGGCAGGTGTTTTAACTCTATCTTGTCTATTAAAGGAAGATGTGTTTCCTCAATAACCTATTTTGACATCTTAGTTGTTAGAGATTAAAGAATACATCTTTGTTTTCTCTGCATGATATAAGAATTTTTTTTCCTTTTCACTTCCCAACTTTGATGTTCATTTATATTATGCCTGCATACTCCTCCTGTAGCTCTGTATTATATTGCTGTTGATTATTGTCAGTAAATTCTAGCACATAATGCAAAGTAAATTTGTAGCATATCACTTGCATTTTACATTTCAAGTACAGTAAGAAAGATTTCAGTCCAAAAATAAACACTTGAACATAGCTTTTACCTTTCAGGCTGATTTACAACATTCACCTGTGAAGGCCAGAGAAAGTAACTTTTGGGGAAAAAAATCATAAAGTGAAGGCATTAATATGTTTGTGATGCCTCCCAGCAGAGTTATTTGCTCCTCATGTACAACAAAAGTGAAAAATGATGGTTTGGACCCTTTTACAGCAAGTACTACTCCAATGAGGCTGATGTACTTTATTTGAATATAAAGTTGTCAAAAAATCAAAGCCCTGCTGGAACAGCAAGGTCTCCCAGAGCATGCAAGTCTGTCTGTCTATCATAACAGAAGCTGTCTGTGTTTGAGGACTAAAAACAGTTATATGTATCATATTAAAAAATGGGTTATTAATCGGAATGCAAATTGTTACTGTAAGAGCACTCTCTGATCAAAAAAGTTCCCTGGTTTAGAATGGGTATTATTCACTTTATACTATAGTGAGTCATTAAGCCTCTGACAGATGAAAAGGAAAAACACTTTTTCTATTTAACACCTTAAACTACAACCAAGCAATAACTACAGTTATAAAAATATTTTACTGAAGGAAATATAAGTGAGCTGGTGTAAAGCAAAAACATGCCACTGATTTCAATATAGCAATGCTACCTTACGTAAAGTAAGTAATTTGCCCATGACTATACTTAACTGTATTAAAAACAAAGTAATTTATATCTGAAAACTTACACACGGAGCACTGCGAAAAACATTTTACCATCACCTTCCACTCTGTCTTAAACTATCCTGACGACTGAAGCAGTGAACAGACCTTTTTTTGTTGGTGATGGTTTCTAAATCTCAACTAGGGGATAAGTGTAGTACAGTAGCTCTGGAGAAATGTCACTGCCACACCTATTTGACAGTTCAATTATTCCTACACAAAGTCAAAGTACACGAGAATAATAACTGCTTAAATAACTTCTCAGATTTGCAAAGTGAATTATACCCCCTGCTGTTAACAGTATTTTGTTTTCTCATTTGCCCATTTCAATACAGGTCTGTAAGAACTCCCTATTACCCCAACCATTCAGTCAACTGTGACAAAAGGCATTTTATCCGCATCTTTTCTTACAACTGTGCTTTTTCAAATTTCCTTTTTATTTCACTCTGATGACAAATTGCAAAAACTTAATTTCGATCCCGCTTGAGGTTCTAATATCAGGCTTTTGAAAATTGTCAGTAATCATAGTAATGAAAATATGTTTTAATAAAAGGGCTTTTGACTTAATTGAGTTGGTGAGGATGCTTTTCATGTCTTAATATTTTTGCCCGGTTCTACCAACTATAAAATCTTTGTTTCATTTAAATTGTTACCACAATCTAAAACACTAAGATTCAGGAAAAGAAAACCTGTCACTGCACAGATATTTCAAGAAAGGACAGCTTAAAAAGAATCCAATTCTAAAATTATAAACCATGCCAGAACTATCAAGAAGTCCATCCTTGCCTTTCTTTTCCATTACAAAGCCTCAATGTGGTGAGAAAACACCTTCTTTAAAAAGAAAGCCTCTGTAACTGAACGGGGCCCTCCACAATAACCCTGCCCACCAGAACAAGGGCCCAGACAGGGACCCAAGGGGCTTTAACTACGTGAGTAAATACAGATCAAGACTGAATCTTGCTCTGCCCGCAAATGAAGCAGGTTTGTCGGGTCACAGGGTGTAAATCTGCCGCGACCCAGCTGTACTGTAAACGCATTCAGCATATGTGAAAACTCATCCCACTACGTTTTTTGCTTTACCAAACAGAATAAAAGCAAAACAGAAGTCTCGCTGCCCTACACGCTGCTATGTGTAACCTGACGAGGCTCTGTCATACCAGGGCACACGGCAGCCGAACACAGTGTCTTTGTGTGAAACAGACCCGGAGCCTCTGCCTTGACAAGTACCTAGCGGACGTTCTGCCTCACCGGCGGCACCCTCGCAAGTTTGCTCCTTGCCACCGTCCGTCCCCAAGCTGCGCCGGGCCATCTCCCGACCCGGCGGCCGCTCCCCGCAGCCCTGCCCGCGCAGGCGGGGCGTGCAGGGTGCAGGCGGAGCGCTCCGCTCACCGGCGGCGGCCCCGGCTCACCCCGGCCCGGCCTCCGCACGGCCCAGCCCGCACCGCCCCGCGGCAGCTCCGCCCGCCCCCGCTCGCTCCCGCGCAGTCCCGCAGCCTCGGCCGCCCTCCAGCCGCTCTCACGGCTGGCTCACGACACCGGCCGGTGGCTTGGAGCGGGCCAGGGCTCGCGGTCCCCGAGAACGCCCGCATCTCTGCTCTGACAGCCGAGCCCTACGGAGATGACCTGACAGAGGTGACGGGGGGATGCGAGGCCTGGCCTGCGCTCAGCAGCCGGCCGGCCTTGGCGGCCGTAGCCCCTCCCGGGCAGCCGGCCGAGCCCCGCACCCTTCGGCGGGACCACCGGGGCCGAGCAGCGCGGAGCCAGCGGCATCACCCGCCTGGCGGCGCCGCGGCCGCCGGGTCCTAGCGCCGCCCTAGCCGAAGTTGGCGCGGGGGCCGCCAACTTCGGACAGAGATGGGTTTGAGGCGACGCGGCCCGTCCGCTACCTTCGCTCGCCGTGGAGGACGTAGGAGCTGCGGAAAAAGCCCAGCAGCTCGTTCTCGATGAGGGCGTTGTAGATGATCTTAAGGTTGTAACTTCTCTGCACCTCCAGGCTGCGGTTGAGGACCACGACGAACACCTGGGTCTGGGGGTAGAAGAAGGTGCGGGCCACCCGCACTCCGCCGGCCAGCTTGTCCTCGGCCACGCGGACCGCCTCGATGTGCATGCGGTGGGCGTGCAGCACGATGTAGCGGCTGGCGTTACGCACCTCCAGCTGCACGTTCACCTCCCCGCTGAAGGTGAAGTTCTCCATGAAGGCGGTCAGCATCAGGTTGTAGTGCAGCGGCCGCAGGTGCCGCGGCAGCCGCGGCCGGGCCCAGGGCGGCAGCTCCCGCCGCCGCTGCCACTCCTCCTCCTCCTCCTCCTCCTCTTCCTCCGCCGCTTCCCCGCCCCGCGCATCCTCCTCCGGCCGGCCGGGGGGTTGCCCCGCACCGTGCGGCTGCCGGGCTACCCCCGAAAGGCTCCCGTTGCCGCCGGCCCGCGGCGGACCGTCGGCGGCGGCGCCGCACTCCTCGAAGCGGACGCTGAGCAGCACGGCAATCATGGTCACTGCCAGCAGCGCTAGGATGGAGACAGCGAAGCCCAGCACCAGGCGCTTGTGCACGGCGATGTGCCGCTCCGTGGTGCGGGGTCTTGGCCCCGCCGCTTCGGCCCAAGGTCCCGGCGGCAGCCCCCGGCTGCCGTTCCGCAAGGCGGCCTCCTCCTCGATCATCATGGGGGTGACGGGCGGGCGCTTCTCACGCTTCTCCTCCAGGGCCATCACGGCAGCGCCGCCCCCGCCTCCCGCGGGGCCGCCGCCACCCGAGGGGGCCCCGACAGCATGGGAGACTCCGAGGCAGGGGGCCCTCGGCCCGCGTGGGACGCACGGTCTCTCACTTCCCAACGAGCCGCATCACCCTGGCCGCCGGGAGCCCCGCGTTGGAGCAGCCCTCAGGGAGGGGAACGGGACGAGGACGAGGTCGGGTCGGGTCAGGCTAGAGGCGGCAGGCGCTCCCCGCCGTCCGGCCGCCGGGCCACGGCGCGCAGGCAACTTGTGCGGCTTCTGCGGGGCACTTCAGCACATGCCGCCGAGCGCACCTCGGCGCCCGGGGGGGAGGGCTCTGCCGCCCCGGCCCCCCGCTAGCGCCGCCGTCCGCAGGGAGCTCTCTTTCCCCCGCGTCCCGAGCCGCCGAGGCCAGGGTCGGGCTCCTCGCCCGGCCCCGGCAGCGCCCGAGCCATGCGCGCCCCCGGGGCGCCGCCGCGCAGGTCGGCCCGTCCCAGCGGGGCTCGCCCGGCACCGGGGGCGGTGGCACCGGACAGCGGCGCGGGCCGGGCCCGTCCTCCTCTTCCTGATAGCGGGTCAGGCTCCTGAGAGTCGCTTCTCTTATTTTCTCTTTCCTGTCTCCTGCAGGTACAGAGCAATCTCCCGGCTGGCTCGAGCAGAGGCGGCTATATATAGGCACCGGGGAGAGGCGAGGGAAGGGAAGGGAAAGGATGGGAAGGGGGGAGAGGCGGGCAAGCCCCGCCGCCCCTCGGCTTCAGCGGCTGCTCCGGCTGCCGGCGGTGACGGCGGCGCCCCGGGGGAGCGGGCGGGGGCGGGAGGCGGGGGCGACGCGGGGACGAGGGAGGCTTTTCTCCGGTGTGTCACACGCGGCGGCTCCGGGGGAGGTCGCTGAGGCGGCGGAGGGAGCCCCGGCCGGGGCGGGCGCAGGGCGAGGGCCAGGCTGCGCCGGGAGTGGGGAGGCTGCAAAGCCTCCGAGCCGCAGGACTGCCCGGGATTACACACGAATGCGTGTGCTCTCCACATAAATATTGAATGCCCTTACTGTGCCATATTTATAGAGACTTAATAAAGAGCCGCCGACTACGTGTTTGAACGACAATAGTGCTGTCATACTAACGTGAGGATGGAGCTCAGAAAAGGATAAATACTCCTACTTAAATCGATAGGATTAATATGCCCGGGAAAAAATCGTGCCGTAAGCGTTGGCTGGTACTTTCAGAAATCCCCCTGCCGTAACTCCGCGGCCCAAGGACTTTGTCTCTTGCTCTCCTTGTTGTCAGTGCTGAACCCCCACCCCTCAGCTGGAAGGATTTAAAGATGTGTTAAATGCTGCCTGCGATAATACAGCAACGCTTGGCTTGAGTACCCCTAGGAGTGAGTCCCTGTGTGGAAAGCCGAATCAGCCTACTTTTTCCAATTGCACCCAAACTTTTGTACATAGGATCTGCAAACACACAGAATTAATATATACAGCAAGGATCTAGATCAATGTCTGAGAGCATCTCTGTTCCCCTTATTTTGCTTGCATACTTCAAAAACCATCTCTGTTCATTTTCACTTTTGAAGCTCTTCAGCTCCAATCTTGTAAGCAGTCACAGATGTGTCTATCTTTGGCATTCAGTCCTGTGGAATCTATGGGAATATATGCTGTACATCAAGTTAAATGCATACATAACAATTCACAGGATAAATGCCTTACTTTCCATAGTGAAGAGAAAAGAACAAAAAATCAAGTCCTGCACTTCTTTCATAAGCAAAGCAAATCTGAAGTTTCATTAAATGTGATATATTAGCCATTTTACTTCAAGAGGAAATGCCTAATCTTTCTTTGTCCTGAATCTTCGACATCTTCAAGAAGTGTTACATCACTTTGCATACTGTTGCAGAATACAAATGATCATTTATTGACACTTAAACCAGATTAAGGATTACCAGTTTCAGTATAAGGAGTTTGCTAGCTTCCTTATATATTCCTATAGAAGGATTGTATTCAGGTCTACTTTCTCTGGAAAGAAATTAGCCTTTATTTTTATCTTGCAGCACAGTCTAAAAAAGGTTTTTAATCTTAACAAATTTTAATTAGAGGTATGTTGATACACTTTCCATTGTGTTTGTATGTCCTAGGAGGACTAAGATTTTGCTCAATAATGAGTGTTGCCCTGTATTTCCTGTGGTGATATTTGGCTGCCCACCTGTTAGAACAGGTCAAAGAACAGAAACATTTTATTATCTGAAAAGAGCCTTCATTACTTGTTGACTGAAGTTTGAAGCAGAAAGGTAGAAAACTATTGCTATGTGATTTGGAAAAAAAAAAAGAAACTGACATGGCAAAATAACATCCAAAGCTACAGGTTTAAAATGTCAGTTTCTATATGTTTCATTAAACCCTTTAAAAGTGGGCACAAAAGGAAGTGCCTGAGTGCTTTTAAGATTTTGTGTACAGGCTGTCAGCATCAGGCATTAGTAAAATAGGCAGTGTTTTCCTCTGTCGCTCTCTGAACTGCACTTTCAGTTATGTTTGTTCTTGTCAGCGGTGCAGGGAGATGTTCAGGCAAAGATGTAATCAAGAGTAGAAGTAACCTGGAATAAAGTAGTACATTATGCCCTATTTATAAACATTTCTGACTTTTGATAATTTTAATTAAATACAGTTCAATAGTTAAAAGTTTCACAGGTTAAGGTTTTTGTGAAGCCTTTTCAGAAAAGCAGTGAGTAGTTGGGCAAACCAGATTTGCCACTTTTAGAGAGGAAGATACAAGTGTGTGTGTGTATGGGAACACAGGAGCATGATTCTGGCCATCTGATGTACAGATAACAAATACATAACTCTCCAGGATGAAATCTTTCAAGCCCTGCCAAGGGAGTCAGTCGTGCGATTTAGCTTCAACAATAATAGGCTATAAATTGTAGGGTCAGTATGAGAGAGGGTATGCAAAAGGTTTAAGTTGCATCCTTATGAGGAGCTGTGAGGCTGATTCCTTTTAAGCCAGGTTGGAATAGCACTCCAAAAACTGGCACAAGGCATGAGTGGTGGGAATTAAGGCTGTCTAGATTCCCCTCCAAATTTCATCATTGCAGAAGCAAAGTATTGAGAGGCTTGCGACCCCTCCTCTTTGGGCTTGTCAGTCTGGAGACTTACAATAAGAAGGTGCAGCTAGGTATTGTGTTAAATAGCTCATGAGCCTTAACTCATCCATCATTCTGAAACTTCATATTACCAGATTAACCTCTTCTTCATATTAGTAATGACAGGTTTCTAAAATATAGCTTGACCAGATACAGGTCAAAGAAGGTATTAACTTGGTAATTTGTTCTCAAATGCTACTCTCTGCAAGTAGTTTAGTGTACAGACTGTTACATATAGCCATTTTGCTGAAGAAAATACAAAGGCATGCGGCTCCCAAAAAAACTTGTGTGTACATCTGGGAAAAATTCTTGTTTTTTCATCTGTCCATGGTTATAAACATAGACATGGATTTCATGGGTTTTGCCTCTGAAGCTTGCAACTCCTTTGGTCTTTCTGCAAAGGCTGTTAGAAAATACACCAGATCATAGTTCATTTTTTCCAGCAAAGTCCTGACTTCCTGTTGTTCAAAACTTCCCCTAGGCCATCAACATCTTATATGCAATCTCATTTTATGAGCTTATAGCCTGGGTTTTCAGGTATTCATACAAAATAAAAGAGAAGGTCTCACCTTAACTCAATTTCTATGGAGATGGCCCTACCTAGACAAGTATCAGAAGAAACATGGATAAACTTCAGATAGCACAATTTCCAATTCTATACCAGCTTATAGCATGGCTCCCAAAGAGCTGGTGAGGGACCCACATAAGGCTGTAGTTTATGTTACATTAAGATTGCACACAACACCTCTCAGTATTCACACTGGTGCTTTACAGTCTTGGAAGAAAAGCACTATAAATGAGTAACTTCATTGTATATCATGCAGCTGGGTACAGTTCATCCAACCCAAAGATTGGCACATTATATTTTTCTGAGTCTGCCTAAATATGGCTGCTTTTTAATCCAAGTGATCCATCCTTCATTCATCTGTATATAGCAGAAGTTTACAGACAGACTTTATCATACTGACACTACTCACATAAAAAAAAAAAAAAAAAAAAAAAAAAAAAAAAAAAAAAAAAGGAGGTTCAGAAAACGTCCTTCTATGCAAAGCGCAAAATCAACAATTTATATTGGGAAAAATTACAGGGGAAAAAAGACTGCATCAGCCCCTATCATTCAGTGCTCCACTGACCCTTTCAGCCTCAGTCAGGCATTTCTCTGGTCATAGCTGGATTCTCCTTGCATACTTTAAAGTCAAGTCAAGACCCATAGGTCTTAATCCCTCCTGTTTAAGTTCTAAAATGGACTACACTTCATACCCTACTAATATATTGGCCAAAAAACATCAACAAGGTGACCTCTCAGAGTGTTATGAACTACTCACTCCCCACAGACACAGCTTCTGTCTAGCTGTTACTTACAAGACCAAGTGGGGGATGACTGTTTCCAGCCACACAGGTTTCCAGTGAAGAAAAAGAGGAAATTATCAGTCTATCATCCACTGACTTTTCAGTTATGACTAATTCCTCAAAGAATTGATACTGCCTAATGGGATAGCTGTGTGCTCTTGAGGCTTACAAGTAGGCCAAAGAGAGTGGAGTGGGACAGTGGTCCTATATTTAGTGGTTTTTTAGTTGGTTTTGTTTTGCTTTGTTTTTTCCAAAAGACATTTTCAGTAACATGTCAGGTTTAACATATGGCACTGGGGAATACACCTTCTGTTTAGTTTAAAAATTGCTGCTAAGAAAAATGCTAAGGGAAAGACTTTCTAATTAAAAGTGAAAACACTGGATTGTAAAACAAGCTGTCACACGGTGATTTGTGCTGGCTTAAACATCCCAAGAAAAGGAACATGTTTTCCATTGTTTTCTGCTCCTTCACCCTCATGTCATCTGTATAAATGACCTTTCTTACTTGAGTTCATTGACAGTAAGCACTATTTATGTTTAGTTTATAGCTAGAGATGTCCAGATGTCTAGGTATGGCTTTATCGTGGACAAGTTTTATGTTTCCTTTTTTTAAAGGAGTAGATGCATGAGGAAGGGGCTTGGTGCTGTGGGCAAGGTCCTATGGAGTGAGAAGATAAAAGTTTGCCACAGGACAGAGGCTCTGTAGTAATCTCAATCCTTCTCTTCCCCTCCTTTTTTCTCTTATCATCACCTCTTGCTTTCCTGTCACCTCTGGAGTTGGAAGGAACCTCAGAGGAGGCATCAATAGAGCATTGTCTGGGCACCACCAGGCCCCAGTGACCACCTGCTGCTTTCCATTCACCTTGTGCCTTGAAATCACACCATCGCCACCCTTTGTTGGGGAATTTACTGCCTTTATATTCCAGTCCTTTTAAACTACTCAGTACTACCCTACAAAGTCATAATACTTTTTCATTTTTCAAAAGTCAGCATTTTCTTTCTCAAGTTTTAGGAATAGAGTATCTACTTTCATATGAGACCTAAATTTTTAAAATTTTCAATTTGGGTGTATGAAATGTATTCTTTTCCCCAGATGTTCTGTTTTCATATTTATCCACATCTAATCAGCAACTGATTTTTCTTTTTCTTCCTTCCATTTCTTTTTCTTCATTACAGCAGTAATTTAAGAAGGAAAATAAGTGTCCTCATTCTCCACTAGCAAGTTTTAGTTAAAGTATATTCCAACTTATCTATAAGGGTTTTTTTTCCTCAGTGTTTTTAAACACAGCTTCTTGAAGATACCTTTTTTCCAAGCATGAACCATTTCAATTCCACAAGTTCAATAATGCCATGGTTTTAGTAGTGGAATGTAGAGCATAGATATAATAGTGTTTGTTTCTTTCACTGAATAATTACACTTAAAACTGGCTAATTGGAATCAATTAGTAGTAAGAAGTTAGTCTCAGGGGGACAAGAAGAATTATTTGTGGAAACTTCAGATTGTGTTAAGAACCAAGATTTACATGTCTAGATTGTGTCTTATCTACTGAACCTTTTTCATTAAAAATACAAAAAACGTTGTAGTGGGCAAGGCAAGGGTTTACTTCCATTAAAATTTAGACTAATCCCCATTTTTAAAAACATCTGTGGATAATCTCTTCATCCTTTAAACTCTACAATAAATATTCACGCTTCTGGAATTGGATTTCAAGACATTTTGTAACATTACAGTAATTATAAACATAATATGCTCTTTTGTTTCTTTCTATGTCCCATTTCCATTTTACAAGGCAAAAATAGGGATATTTCCTTGTGGGTCTCCTGATTCAGCTTATCTAGATAGTCCCACCTTATGCAAGAATACTTGTGCTTTACCATCACCTGCCTCAGGCCCCATATTTGTGTCTAGTAGACATTATATGAGAATATGAATGTATTTTGTCAGCTCCACTATAATCTTTCGTATCCTGCTATGAGCTCCGTGAGAAAGGATATGTGCACTGATGCTCACCTCAGCCTTCAATGATCACCTCCCTTGATCTTCACAATCTAAATACCTTAGAGATCTTTGATTTGCCAAATGTCCAGCATAAGCATAAAATAGGCAATATTTTCAGAAATGTGGCCAAAATTTTACAGCTGAGGAAGATCAGCCCACAGTAGTCCTTCAGGAAGAATGATCTGCTAGAACAATCACCAGCATCTACAAACAGAAGCACTGTGAGATCCCTCAGTCTAAATGCTGATTGATCACAAACTTTCTCTGAATAAGGACTGCAAGGAAAAAAGTCAGTGTGTTTATGGTTGCTGTGATTTTATAATTCATTCCAAGAAAGTACTTTGGTACCTTCCTGAACATTACTTTCTTTTGGTTGGCCTTTGCAATGGAGCAAGTGCAGAAGAGTCATAAACAGGGGACACAAATTATGAAAGGGAAGATGAGTTCAGTGACTGGGCAAGATTGTTTGCTCTTTTTAGCCAAAATTATTCTGGGTTTGATTTTACTGGGATCCTGAGGATTAGATGATTCAATTTTCTCACAAAATGAATAATGTGAGTGAATCAAACAAGGTCTTTGAATGTAGAATACCAGTTATTGATTTTTAAAAAATGAAACCAAAAACAAAATAAGTAACTACTTGTAGTGATAAAACTATTCTAAATGCAGCAGCAGCAGCACTGATAATTTAACCAACATTTAAAATACTTTAAAATATCCTACTTAGTAATAATTCTAGATTCAAGCCTTTCAAACTACACATAGGTGACTCCTGATTTCCTGGGTGGTTGTAAAGTTGCAATTTCATTAAGGATCAAAATACATTACCAATATATCTGATCATTTGATGGGCCCCAGAGCCCACTACCAGGTATTCTGTAACTCTGCTCAATTCAGAGAAAAGTATTTCATAATAGTTTAAGGATTTTCTTCTTAATGCATTAGTACTATTTTGAGTTTGTTTCTGCAAGTAAACTCCTGCCCCCTATCGCCATAATAGTGCTGATACCATAGGCATGCATCTCAGGAAAATTCAAAATATTATAACTAGTCTGGTTTTAAAGGTCTAAAATTGACTCAGATACAACTTTTTCATTATTTTGTAAGCTTCATGTCAGCATTTTACAGAGTAGTCTACAGCAGTCATGGCTCCTACTTTCTTGTTAGAAAAGTGTTAATCTAACTACTCACGTAAAACTTGGATCTCAAAAAGAGTTTTACTAATAAGATGGTTTTGGTGCGGATTCATTTTCATCATCAAAGTGGCAAGATTTAACCCCTGTTGGTACATAATTCCTGATCACAGAACCCAATTCTTCAAATAATTTGCTTATGAGGTAAGACCAGAGCACTTAACAACAAAGCCACAAAAATTAAACAATCAAAACATTCCAGAAGAAAATGCATTTACATTGCAGGCAATACACAATTCCTGATATCATACCTCTTACCAATATGACTAATGACTCAAAAGTTTTCAGGTTGTAGTTCATTTGAATTCCTTATTCCCTAGAGAAGAAAATTAATTAAACTACATTTTGATCACAATCACCTTAAGATTCTGGAGCTGTGATAAGCAGACAGCCTCTGTCTTGCTCATTCTTTTAAAAACTTAACTTTTGATGTGGGATGGGGGCAATGAACCATCCTTGCTGCTGTATAGCTTTAAGGCTTTTCAGAAAATAAAATTTAACTGACAATAAAGGAACTATGCTCCTAATTAAAATAATATTGATTCAGCATATGGTATTTTGCCTTTGGTTTTCACTTTTTATTAGCCAAGTTGTCACTTTTCTCTTTAGTGCCACCTTGTGGGTCAGCCAGTTATAAAAGCACAGAAATATCTCCTGCACTAAGAATAGTCTGGATCTGGCATTCATCACATCATAGGGAAGGGGGAGGTTTGGTTTAAGAGTTTAGGCCATCTCTTTTTTTAATAAAAAAAGCAATAATTTATGGTGAAAATGTTTGCTATTCATTTATAATAGGTATGCAAGAAGACAGAACAATCTCTCTGGATTGAAAATAATGGGATCTACAGAAAAAAAATCAATGTTCATTTAAAGGATAATCATCAAACTTACCCTGGAAAATGTAAGTGGCAAACTCTGACTTGTGTGATTTTTGCCACAAGAAAAATGGTTTTGTATCTTAGTGACATTAATTTTGCAACACCTTTTCAAGAGAAGTAAAGCTAGATAATTGTAAACTCCCACTAATCCCACTTTTGGAGAAGATGAATGATCAGATACAGCATCATAGCATACTTGCCTAAATTCAGGGTGGATTTGCACACACCAGCTTTTCATTCTGCTGATAAAACACAGAAATTAAAAAGTATTTATAAAAATTAAAAGTGTCAGGGGATATGTACTGCAAAGGACATTCAGATGAAAACTTAGCTGGAGTGTGGTCACAATAGGCATTGTTTAATACAACACTAGTGACTAGCTGTCCCCTCACCTTACAGAACAGCTCAACCTCTCCTCATTCATTACTTGGACAACTGTGGACAGTGAAATTATGGTCAGTCTGTCTTCTTGAAAGGAGCAGGGAGAATGTTTCTGGTGCTTCTAATTTTTAAAGAGCCCTTTTTGTTACTTTCATTTATCCTTTTTGTTACTTTTCCCAATGCTGACAGTTTTGGAAGCTACAAGAAAAATAATTTTTTGTACATTATAGGCCCTCATTTTGTTCTGCATTAAAAGCACTTGAAGCTTGCAGATTCTGGTTTTTATCTAGACAGCTCCTTTGCATTCTTTCTTACTAAAATACAGGCTTATAAAGAAAAATAATTCCTCCCTGAAAATCTCTTCAATTTAATCAAGCAGTCACATATCAGGTAACCTTTCTGGTAAGGAGAGGGGTTATTTTAAATAGTAGCCTTGGGTTTTACTGAAATTAGGTATCATCCTTAAAACACATGATCAGAACAAATGACAAAAAATATAACACAGAAGAAAATGTAGTTTCCCATGATCAGATATAGCTATTTCTCAGATGGAGAGAGACTAAGGATGTTCACAGAAGCATATGCAACAGCAAGCATTGAAATTCAAGGAAACTTCCCAAGCATGAAAAGCCCAGTAAACTCCCCTACCAACAAGTAGGTGGGTGTCCAGCAGTTTCTCTGAGCCTTACATAAATTCAAACACAGTAAGTTCGGGTCAAGCAATAGAAAGGATGGTCCAACAGCTGGTTCTCTAGCCCAGACTGAAGAAAACTCAGCAGCTGACTTCTGAATACAGCCACAGCCTTTTTCTATAGCCTCTTCGCTACCTTCACCCCTCCAAACACTGGAAAAGCTTTTGAGGAAAAGAGCTATTGATGACTGTATGGTGCCTAGATGCTGCACCCCATGGAAACACTGAAATAGCAACATCTGGAATAGCTGATCATGTTCCAAAATTCTCTGTGAGTTGAACAGCCACCCGCTGCAAAACACCAATGGGAAAATGCTTCTCTACTGAGAAGACAGGAGGAAGGAAAGGAGTTACAATGAGGTTGAGCAAAGAATGGCACACAGCAAGGGAGAGAGCTTTCACCCTGTGCTCACATTTCAGCAGTTGAAGAGGATACAGCTACAGAGAGAGCCATCTCTGCATGACTCCACCATGCACGAGTTCTTATCACTTTTTCCCCATTTTTCCTCCCCAAACCCCAGACTATGAGTTACCAGGTGCTTCTACATAATTACCAGCACTAGGAGACAGACTGGCAACCTGCCTGTTGGAACATTGCACTTACTGTACTGAGAAATGGCTGCATGCTTAAAAATGAGATATGAATATATGTTTGGGGGGGGTTACAGGCTTGAAATCCTGGCATTCTGAAAAAGTATTTAAATGGTGGGAGTGAGAGTAATGGCACAAAACAAGTACTCTAAAGAAAAAGTAGTGGGATACCCAGGACTGCAACATCGTAAGTCCTTTTGTAATTTTCAGGAAGTACTTAATAGAACTGAGTTCCATTTCTTATGAGGGGTTTCTAGCTTCTGCTTTATCAGAAAGAACAGGAATACATCACAAGCTATGCTTCTGCCAGGTCAGTCTCCTGCCAAACACACCAAGCATGATGCCCTTCAGCTCCAGCTGGGTGCACTCTGACCTTCTCACTGGCAGCTGTGCTCACATATAGCCAGGTTCGAGTCAGACAGTGACAGAATACATACCCCAGTTTTGCAGGGATGTGGCCTTCTAGCCTGCCCCCCTCCTGAAACAATTTTCATGTAGCTCCCTTCCTAAAAAAGCTGCTAAATTTGCTTTTGAAAAGTTACGTACATAAGTAATTTCCCATGGTTTTATTTGAAGTGTAAGTTCTTCAGACCCCAGGAAATTCCAATTCTAAGATCATATGAATATGCAGACGGCAAACTTAATTTTCCAAGTCTGCAGGATAGAGAAGACTAGTAGTGTCACGCTATTTCAGCAAACCCCAGAGCCTTGCTTTTGCAATATTTTTACTCTATCTATATAGCACAGCATCACCTGGAAGAGCTGTGATCCAGCTGGGGTTAAGAGGTTTAGCTGCTTTAAACACTGTGCTGTTCAGACTGCTCCAACATGTTTTCCAGCAAGATCACCTGTGCAAGAGCAAGCACGACAAAGTTGTCACACAGTGCTGCTGTCAGAGGTAGCCTCAGGGTCTCTGCACAGCACTGAACTGTATTGTACAGCTGAATCTCCACCAAGACAGCAGAAGCCTGCTCTACATGCTTGCAGCAAAGAAAAGCATCCCAATTCCATGCCAGCCTACCCAATCATAATAGCACCACCCTGTGACCCTGTAAAAGGGCTTGCAAACTCAGTTATGAGCCCTTGCTTTAACTTCAAACACCCTAGGCCATTCAGGTGGGACGTCCAGAGATGCTCTTTCCTGACAGCTTTAGAGCAAGCAATAGCAGATCACCTTTCCCTACCTCTCCTCCTTCTGTTGCATCTTCCTATCTCCCTGCTTGGCAGTTTTTCTCTCCACATAGCTTTTTCTACCACTCCTGTCAGCCTGTATCTCTGAAGCCTCCAGGGCAGCCTGCAGCTTCACCATTTGCTGCTCCATAATGCCCAGGCAGCTGTCTCTTACAGCAGCTGGTTCAGATCCTCAGCTTGATCTCAGCTAGGGGAGGTAATGAAGCCATTAACCCTTCCTTGGGCTTTGGGCAGGCACAGTGTACCTACCCCATCTCAGTAACTGTGGGGTGCAGAAGCATCTCTGGGTTATCATCCTGCATATGAGCCAGCACTAGGGAGCCCAGGTGCCAATCAGCTTTACAGAAACGTCTTTAGCAATAGCAAAAAGGTTAAATCTGTGTGAGAATTTGGAAAGAATGTGTTCTTTTATGAATATCCTTCTGTCCTCCCCTCCTCTCCAAAACTGATGCTTTTTGCTTCAACCACTTCATTCTACTTTAACTCCCTTGTCAATCCCCAGACATCTTGCCTCAGTTTTAGTCTCCATTCCTCAGGCTCCTCATCACTGCATCAATCTCTTGGAACACCTCAGTACTGAAAATCCTGACATGACATTTATAAATACAGTTTTTATGTGAGATTGCCAATAAGGTCTCAGATTTCACCATGAGGCCTAACTGTCTTTGTACAGCTGAAATTTAGCAAAGCAAAATTTCATTCCATAGTTTTGGTTCTGAAATGCATCATAGCAGAGTACAGATTAAATATAAATAGAAAACAGTGCTCAGTTGTAAGGTCTCTCCAAATTAACTTCCTCAAGAAATATTTTTAAGGCTGACAAATCATATGCAAGGTCTTTTCCCACATGAGAATTTTTCTTGGATTCATTTAGTAGTTGAAGGTTGTGTCATATGTCACTGAAAAGGTAATTTTTCCTAGTTTATGAAAAATGCCTTGAATTTGACTTTGCTGTCACAGGGGAATAATGATATCTCTACAGGTAATAAACTGGCACACAGAGATTGCTATTGGTATCTTTGCAAGAGGTGTACTATCTTATGGAGGATGATAGGAAGTAGCAGGGTAAATTAATATCAAATATGCAATTTATTTCTATAATGTCTACATGACTCAGGTTACCAGCATTTGTAATATTCTTTTAAATATTAATGTGTAAAGCATAACAAACACAAGATCATTTTAGAGGAGCTAATGCACAACTCTGTAAATTCAGTAAGCGATGGCCATTAATGTTCTCTTTTGTCTTCCAGACAGAAAATCAAAGCTATTTAAATTAAAGGATGTGTATAAAATCAATGTATGTTGATAAGGTGTGCACATTAACTATAATGTTTGCAAACATTCTTTGTAACTTGTATATATAATCTTTTTCTGGATAGGAAGCACATTAGCTAGCATAATCAGGAGCTCTTTAAATTAATTTCTTCCTTTATTTTTTTTACATTATTAATTTTAAGCCTGTATGGTTGCAGCCTAAGGGAGGCTGTAGTGGTGCAGGTGTTATGGTGACACAACTGTCTGTGCTCTTGGAAGAGTGAGATGTTCCCATACAGCCTTTTTGCCCAGGCTGAGGCTGGAAGCCAAGGAAGCTGGTTTGTGGTGAGCTTGGATTTGGACCCAGGCAAGCCCTGCAGCCAAGGTCAGCCAACCTTGGCCCCTCTGCCAGCTCCTGCCTCCCAGCTGAGATCCCCACCAGCCCAGGGGATGATTCCCAACACAGCACCCCTCAGCAGCTGTGACCCATTGGTCAGGCCCTCATGGCTTCGCTGGAGGCAGCTGGTCACTGTTCATATGACGTGCAATTCCAATGGCACAAGCACAGGACATTTTGTTTCCTAAGATGGATTGAGTCCAGAATGAGGGGAGCAAAGTGTAGGCGCTAACTGGGTGGAAAAACAGGCAATTAAGAGTATAACTACAGGCTGAGACTAAGATCAAATGTGCAAAATAGGCTTAGCTTTAGCTTAGGAAGTGATTATTGAAATCCTGAACACGCAGCTTTGGCACATGACAGCTACAGTAGAGAGATTTAACACACTAAAAAGAACAAGAATAAAATGGTGTCTATTTTCAAATTATTATCTGTGCATTCATCATATCCACACTTGCATCCACATTTTGTAATTAAAACTAGTTAGAGAAGGTTCCATGTAATCACTACTTATTTCATGTGGTATGGTCCAGCTAAATATTGTAGCTGGTTGCATAAACCTCAGCCTTAACATTCATCATTTAGCTGTGATCTATATAGGTATAAAATTCGCCCCACACCAACTTGCAACCAGGGTAGAGGCCAAGCTTCCAATGCAGAACGTTTATGCCTAGGCCTTCTGCTAGCAAAAATGTCTTGGAAAGGATGAAAATAGAGCGAGATGGCCTTTTGTTCCTGTAAGTCACTGAATCAGAAGAGATCAAAAATGACTTGGCAAGGCAGCTTGACAGAATCAAAACAAAGGCCATACAAGGCATCGTTCCGCGAGAAAAGGAGCTCCGTTGGCTGTGGGCAATGGAACTGCAGGATGTCATTTCTGGGGTGTGCACAGAAAGGCACTGGCACTGAGATAGCTCCTCAGAGCAAGGAACATCCTAACAGGTTTTGAGGAGGGCTGCAGCCCAAATATGTAAAAGATAAAGACACCAGATATAATCATATTAACATGAAGGATTTTTTTTTTCAGATTCTGCATGGGCTGAAACCCTTTTACTCCAAAGCAAATGGTTTGGAGTAAAAGGGTTTCAGCCCATGCAGAAGTTTTTCCCCAAACAAAAACCATCAGAATTGATCTTCTGAAAAGCTTTTTTATATGAATAATTACACCTTAAGAAAACCATGGCAGGTCTATTTATCTGTGGTCAAATTTACTGGAAATATTTGAAACACAATATATTTTTCAGTAAGAGATGCAGGAACAAAACCCCATGTTCCAATGTCAACCTTAAAGCTTCAGAATTTTATTTCTGGAATAACCAGGAGCGCTCTGTTGCCTTCCAAACTTGAGCCCAGACACATGAGCAAAATATCAGATCTCACTTTCAAAGGTGCCACTTTAAAAGAGACAGTTTGACAGTAAAGTTGAATCAGCCTTTCTCTCCTTGGCAAAGTGCCTAATGAGGTACAGAAAAAAAGGGTTACACCTGTTTAGAAGCCAAAAGCCTTTTTACAGAAATAGAAAGGGATGCTCAATAAGAATGAGAACCTGAATCATTACTGTCAGGAGCTTGACTGGGTGGCAGGGACAGGGGTACAATGGAAAAGTCACAGCCGCATAATCAATGCCACATCTAAGGCATACCACAGACTGTGGTTTATTTAATTGCCATCTTCTTGTACTACCTTCCCAAACTGAAGATAAATGTAATAATCATCATTAAAAGAGTATATTATCCAGTGCCAAATTTTGAAAATAGTTCCTTACAAATGGCTTTTTGCTCAATAAAAATTAATTAAGCAAATTAGGTAAAAAATATATCCTTGGGTAGAATATGTTCAACACAATGAAAACAATCCATCCTTTAGAACAGAATCTGTTGGCAATAATCCTCAACACCATTATTCCCACCAGATGTAAGACCTGTCACTTACACAGTAGCTGCTATAAGTAGTTGCAGATTTGTCCATCATCTGTTAATATGTAGATGTAAAGTTCAAAATCAGTTTGAGCTTTGCCAGTGCCAAAGTGAACAGTCATGCACATAACTTCATATAATTACTTTTAAAGTGTGCACAGATACATACATCTTACATCCACTTTAAATCTTGTATTTAAAAGAAGTTGAGGAAAAATATTAACTATTTCATATATTTTTCCAAGACTGCTGCAAGAAATAGTGGACAGTTTAAAGTTAAAACAAATTATTATATGATTTTATTCACAAACCAGGAAATTATTCACATCATGTGAATATGTCTATGGACAAAGCAATATTATTGTGATGATTATTGTATTTAGCATGCAGTTACAATTTGTGTGCTTTTTACTCTGAGTACACTGTATAAATGGATATTTTTGGGAAGGAGGGAGAAGAAGGGAGAATCAGACTGTGCCAGATTTAGTAAATATAAAGGATTAGACCAAAAATGTTTCCAGTTTTAGTCAGTACTTATTTGAGCTACTGTATGCATGTATGTAAGTTAATAATGCTAAGGAATAAGAAAGCAAACCTATAGTACCATTCATTTTCTCTTTATATATTGAAGCATTTCCTCTCCAGTTCTTTTGAATTTGGTTTTTCATACACCTGTTCTGAATATCTGAGTGGATTATCTGTGTCCATTAATTTTCTAATTTTATCTGTCAAATATGCTCTCCAATTTCCTTTACTTTTTAATAAGACTGTGCACGAAAACATGGCTTACTGGAAATCGCTTCTGGAGAATGCTATAATAGATGCTTGTCAGGTATATTATATGGGAAAGGCTTTGTTTATTTCCCCATGTAATCTGACACAATTAGGATATAACCAATTAGAATATAATTCATGTCCTGTGTTTCACGAGGTCCTTTGAAGGAGCTGAATACTATGTAACTCTTTACTTTCCCCTAAACACAAAATCTGCCATTTTTTTCTGAAAGAAGTCATTACATCTTGATTATTGAAAAATAATACAGGACAAGTATTTTTTCCTCAACAGGGTTAAACCTTATTAGCCTTTGGTAATGCTATTTTCTAAAGGGTAATTAATGTGTGACCAGCAGCTGCTCCACGGAAAACTGGACAGTGTTTTTTATGAATAATTGCAAAAAAAGAACCTTTATCTTTGTGAGCAGGTTTCTCATCAGTGTGCATTTCACTAACTCTCAGCACCCCAGACATGTCAGCTGGCCATCAATCATCCTCTAGCACCGGCTATCTGAGGCCCTTAAGATGGAAAACCTCAATAAAGCTGTTTTAAAAATCCAAAATTGTGATTATTAAAATCTTACAGATTTCAGTAATAATGAGTCACAAAGTGGTAGGATCTGGGATCAACCACCCTTGAGCAGCAGAAGGGATAAGTGATAAAAATTAAGTCTTTCTGCATAGCTGCTTGGTCCAAAACTTCCTGTGTCAGAGGAGAATTATTAGAAATTGATCATTGTTTCTTTGCTCTGGGATTAGTTTTGTTGGCATGGCCAGCAGTAGGAGGGCAAGCATGAGTCACACGGTTGAACTCACCAAATTACAGGGCTCAGTGCTTAGTCTGGCCAACGAGGAGTGAAGGTCAAAACTGTGCTTAGCATGGCTGACTCCCAGGTCAGGTGTTTGGGAAAAGGATGATATCTTATGGAGGGCAACCCTGCTCATTCATCTGGGCTACCAAAGCTTCATATGCCCCTGAAGACATTGACAAAGAGCCACAGGGGCTTACTCTTTGCTTTACTTTTGTGACTTCGATCCACCAAGCTGGCCGAAAATTGATAGTAGGTTTCTTTTACTTTCTAGATGGAAAGTCTATGTAATTATGTTGGCATCCTTGAAAAGTAATGCTTCAGTGTTATTCACTATTTCAGAAATCTGAGGGTTTGAGTCAGTTGGACCTTTACAACACCCACACTCACCTTCCCTGTTATCTGCTTGATAGAGTAGCTGCAAAGCAGTGTAGGAAGACAGAAACAAAATTGCTATTTATTCTGCTTACTCTTAATTGATTTTTTCTTCTTTATTCTCTGTGTCTTACAAATGAGTCTTTTATGATTCTGAGATATGATAATCTAGTTTTACAACTTCATGTCACCTCACGCCTTCATGCTATTTCCCCCCTCCTTTGTAATATATGTATTACACAAATAATGTGCATTACAGAATATTAGACAATTCTCTCTTTCCTTGCTAGGTTAAAGAATGATATACTTTTTCAATTTATTTTCAATGAAACTTAGGAAATGACAGCTATATTTGGTTTTTATTATGTAAAGTGAATGATAGTGGCTCACCAACTGATTTATTTATTTCTGTTCTTTCCACACTGTGCTACAATTGTAAAATACTAGTCTGGTTTAGCTTGGAAGAACGATACTTGACTGAGTCCTTGGCTTTTGAAATTTAAAAATATATAAATAAATGTTAGTAATTCTGGGCAGAATAAACTCTCACAAGGGCCTTAAATCTACACAGAATTATCCTAATTATTCCTTACAGATCCCTGAGAGCAAGGATGCAGCGAAAGAGGTGTTTTACAGGGGTTACAAGATTACAGAGAGGTTGCTCATCTTTTTTCAAATACATAGGCATTATTAAAAGGAGCTAAACTATTCCTTTATGTTTAAGAAACGGTTTAGAATTTTCTCTGTAATTGCCTTAATGTCAATCAAAATGATGTAAAAGTCTTGAAAGGAAAAATGTATATGATCTATTAAAACAACTCCATTTATAATGTATGGGTTGACAGAAGAGGACATGAGGAGGCTGAGGAGGGACATTACAATTTCTCATCAAAAACTCTTCCTGCACACAGTTATATTTTTCTTGTCATATACCAAAAGTTCCTTCTCTTCAACAGCTCTCCCAGAAGAGGTGTCAAAGGAGGTAAGACAAGTATACTACAGTCAAAACCATAGATTTGCTGCAGTACTGCTATATCAGCTTAGCAACTTTGCCATCTCTGTATTCATGGGACTCTGGCCTGGGTTCCCACAAGGTAATTAAAGTGAAGCCTATATGCTTATACTCAAAATTTGGATGCTAAATGCTGCTCTGAAGCAGGTGTTGTCCAAAAAATGTTTAGATCTATATCTCCCAAAATAAATCATAACAATATAAGAATATTCTCTCCTTGCTTATGAAGATGTGGCTTTCAATACCTTCAAAGGGAGGAGTGTTAGCCCTCTGTTTCACACCTTGGCTGGAGACTCTATCCTTTTTTTTTTTTAGTTTTTTTTTTTTAGTTTTTTTTAGTGTTTAGTTTTTGGTTTTAAGAAAAATAATGATCGACAGAGCCATGTGATGTAAGACATGTGCCATTTGGACTGCCCTCTCCTGCCCAATTCCTCACTTGCTAACTCCACATTCTAACCTGTTTTCCATGAGGTCCTCTCTAGTTGCTGAGAGCTTATCCTTTTTATACTGGCCTGAGCATCTATCCAGAGCATTTGTGTAAACAGATATTTGTAAAGAGGCAATACTTCTCTGTATTAGTTTTATGGCAATTTCAAGATATGATACACAGATCATGAAATATTCCAAATTTCAAGGGACCCACACAATCATCAAGCCCAGCTTTAGCTGAATGGCCTGTACAGGGATCAAACCCACTGCCTTAGTGCTATTAGCACCATGCTCTAAACAGCTGAGCTAATCTCAGGGTCACTTTTATCCCTAACTATTTTCTACTTATCACTGAGTGGTTGCACATACATTATTGTCAATTCCTTAGCGTTTATGTGAATTAGAAGTTGGTGAACATTACTGATCCCTATTTGCCAGAAAAGTTTTCATTAGTCTTCCCCTCACTCAGGTGACAATGTGGTTCCGTTTAAAAATGTAAAAAGGGCTCCATGATCAATACTGAATGCAAAGAATAGTCAGAAAAACAAACTCATGCTCAGGAAATTATAGCTAAACACAATTATTCTCAGATGTGTAAATAAAGCACAGAGTTTACTGTTGTAAGTATGCCAATACTCTTTCAGTGGTGATATAAACATTGTTCATGTGATGTGATAACATACAAAAATACCTTGAAACCATCTCACAGAGTTAAGTACTTCAGGAACAAACTGCTCCAGCCTGAGTCCCTCACAATTTCACTAGTCATGCCAGCAAACCTGCTCTGCTGTGGGCTCCTCTTTCCACAGGGTCATGGGTCCTGCCAGGACCCTGCTCCAGCATGGGCTTCCCACTAGGTCACAGCCTCCATCAGGCCTCTACCTGCTCCACTGTGGGGTTTTCCATGGGCTGGGTGGATATCTGCTCCCCTGTGCACCTTCAGTGAGGACAGTGAGACAGCCTGTCTCACCATGGTCTGCACCACAGGCTGCAGAGGAATCTCTGCTTCAGTGCCTGGAGCACCTCTTCCCTCCTTCTTCTCTGATTGTGGTGTCTACAGGGCTCTTGCTCTCACATTTCCTCACCCTGGTCTCTGGATGATGATGCACGGGCTTTGTTTCCCCCCTTATTAAATGTGCTACCACCCTCACTGATGTGCTGGGCCTTGGTCCATCCTGGAGCTGGCTGACATTGGCTCTGCTGGACACAGGGGAAGCTCCTAGCAGCTTCTCACAGAAGTCAGCCCTATAGATACCCACTACCAAAACCTTTCCATGCAAACAAATACACTGTTGGTCAAGAAATATGTGCTAAAACCTGTGCTGTCAAGAACGCCTTTGCACCACCACAGGTTTCATCCATGTTCCTTCAGAGATGTTGTGTGACATGGGCTATACAAGGAAAGGGATACAGAAGGAGTGAAAATTCAGCACATATTCCTTTCAGGTCTCCCAAATACAATAAGAAAGACTTCAGGGAGTATTTACAAGAGCTGCCAATGCTGTTCTGCCCCCATGGTCTCTGCAGACCTTGCACAGAGGGACGCAACCCCCATTCTGCCCCACAGACTGGTGCCTGCTCTGATTTGGCTCCTTGAGCAGCCCCTTTTGCCCTTAGACTTTAAGCAGTAGCTGGCTACCATTATCTTCATCAGACTGCTGATGACTGACACAAACCCCCTGTAAGGTGAACAAATCCCACATAAGAGAATGAAGAGACCAGAGATTGCAACTGGATAGCCAAATTCCAGTCATGTTCCCAACCCAAATTAATCACAGTGGCCACTGCACAGATGTAATAATTGAAGAATAGGCCGCATAAATATAAAGGTGTGTGATTTTTATATTTGCCACTTTAAAAACCAGTGATAGTCTCACAGCGAGGAAAATGCTGCATTTTATGAGTCATTAGCCCCCTTTATGAGATACATTTTGGACTGTATATCACTGTATTGCAAGAGAAAGTATTTCAATAAGATTAATTAGCTGATGTTTGTAAAACATTTTGAATCTGGGAAGCATCGTATAAATGTGAGCTATTATTATTGTTATTTATTATAAGGGAGATGCAAATCCTCTCTAACTGTTGACTAAAGCCTTGCAATGTTTATGGTCACAACTTTGTCAAAAAGATTTTTATCTTCCTAGCAGCAATGCGCTCCCAAAGATGTTGAGTCTTTAATCAACAGCTGTGATACCTCAAGCAAGTTATGAATTTTACTTGATTTACAGCAATTGGGTCTTTTAAAATTTATTTTAGGGATGGGGCGGGGAGAAGTGTGTCCTTTTCAAAACATGTAACATAAGGCCAAAAGCTCCTTGGAGGAAAACCACGTCCACCACAGCGAGGGTATTAAATTCATGTTCAGGCACTCAGTGAATGACCTGATTTTCATCGCACGTAGGAGGTAATGATTCCCTCTGAACCTGCCAGGAGCTGTTCCGGGATCATACACCCTAAACAGCATCACTTACTTTCTTGTCTAGGTCTGGCAGGATCCTCTGTTTAGACATGACTAGATTGTTTTTTGATTGTTTTTTCTGTTTGTAGCTACCTGCTTGTTTGCTTTAAATCCTGGTCCTTCATACAGAGAGAGCTGTGCAAATACCAAGGGAGCTTTTCAACAGTTGAAAAGGGAAAGGAAGCTCCCCCACAACTTCCCCAGAGCCCTGATAATTATTCCACATGGTAAGAATTCCTGAGGGAATCCCTTAGGGGAGTTGTCAGCAGCCTTTTTATACACTCTTAACCTGATGCAGACAGCAACACATGTGTAAGCCAAGGACAGATAGAAACTGACTCTTCTGTCAGATTCTCCCTCAGGGTGTCATCCTGGGCAAAGTTTACTTTGGACACTGAGGACACTTGTGTGAAGAAAAGCTATTCTCTACCTTAGTATTTTTGAAAAAACACCTGGAAGAAGCAAAGGATAAATTTTGTGGTATTCAACCAATAGGATCACTTAGAAAGGAGTTCTGGGAAGCTGCGATTCTCCTAGAACTGATGGCAGTGTTTCACATTTTTCACATGCATACACACAACCTACTCTTTCAGGTATGCACTTGGATCAGAAAAGTTTTAAAACACTGCCTTTTTGCACGCCCGCAGTGTGGCAATTGCAATACTACAGGCTTGATGCAGAGTGGCTGGGGAGTTGCCTGGCAGAAAAGGACCTTGGAGCAGCGGTTCACAGCAGCTGAACATGAGCCAGTGTGTGTCTGGGTGGCCAAGAAGGCCAGTGGCATCCTGGCCTGTATCAGCAATAGAGAGGCCAGCGGGACCAGGGCAGTGTCCCCTGTACTTGGCACTGGTGAGGCCACACCTTGAATACTGTGTTGGACCCCTCACTGCAAGAGGGGCATCAAGGTGCTGAAGCAAGTCCAGAGAAGGGCAACAAAGCTGGTGAGGGGTCAGGAGCACAAGTCTGATGAGAGGCAGCTGAGGGAGATGGGGGTGTTTAATCTGGAGGAAAGGAGGCTGAGGAGAGAACTTATCACTCTCTACAGCTGCCTGAAAGGAGGTTGTAGCCAGGTGGGGGTTGGCTCCTTCTCCCTGGCGGCAAGTGACAGGACATGAGGAAATGGTCTCAAGCTGCATTAGGTAGATTTAGATTGGATATTAGGAAAAATGTAATAAGAGACAGGATTGTCAATCACTGGAACCGGCTGCTCAGGGGAGTGGTTAAATCCCCAAATCTGGATGTATTTACAAGATGTTTAGATGTGGCACTTAAAGCCATGGTCTGTTGGTGGACTCAGCTGTGCTGGATTGATGGTTGGACACCAGGATCCTAAAGGTCTTTTCCAAACTAAATGATGCTGTGATCATTTCCTGGGGGAGATGCTGTGATTATTGTCTAGGGAAGATGTACATCATACATGATACATGAAATCAACTTTAAATTGTGAGTCACACATATACTTTCCAATCATATCTGGTTTTCTGCATAACAAACATTTCTGTCCAGCAATTCTCTTTAAAGACATCAGTGGAGAACTTCACCAGATTATTGCTGGAACAGGTTAGGTCACTGAGAGGGCCACATCTCTTACAAATGCCAGCCAAATCCACTGTCTTATCAGTGAAATACTGCATTTTAATAATAATATTTAAATCAATATTAATCACTATTACATTTATTTTATCATTTGGAACATTCAGTGTCAGGGATATGTGTGCAGCCTTCCGTTTGCCTTTAGAACATGAGTCCACCAGGAGGTCCATCTCCCACTAACAGAATCTTCTGCAGACCCATGGTTACCTCAATCCTGATCCAAAGCTCCATGAACCCTAATAATTCATCTGTCCACAACTGAATGCAAGTTACAGGCACCTACTTACACACAGGCAGGTTATTGCACCAACTGTTTTGGGCCAAACCCTGCAAATCTCTTATATGCATGACTTTAACTCAGTGGCAGTAAAATGCAGGTATAAGGTAAGGCAGAAAAGGTTTTGTTGCTGGTTTTATATTGAAAGAAAATTAAAGCTTTTTTAATGAAATTATGTGAATATGTGGATCAACCAGCCATTCCCCACGGGAGAAAAGAAGGTGGCATTGAGAGATAGAGGAGTCACATGTGGATATTAGTTTCTTCTCCCATCCCACAGCACAAACTCCTCATCCACAGTGATCTCCTCTAGTGCTTCTTGAATTTGACCCATAAATAGTACTTCAAAGCATACACACAGTAAAGGTGAACTTCAAAATTCTGTTGCCTTATTTATTTTGCCTACATAGTATAGCACTGGCATATCAGGACAGATGCTTTTTTTTGGTTTTTTTTTTTTCAAAAAATAAGCATATTTTAATTAAATCCTGCAGTAAATAATTACAATTTAACTCCAGGGCTGTCAAATATTTCATTTAAAAATCAACGTAAAATAAATACTTCTATTGAAAATGTTGTTTTTCCTTAACTCCAGTTTGCCTCTATATCCATACTGAAAGACACGAATATGTCTCTCTGACACGTATTTAGCTGAGAGGGTTATATTTTGCTCTGTTTCCCACTAAACATTGTGACAAAGTTATGTGGATGTTGCATGGCAATTTGATGTTTCAACTGAAATTTAAAAGCTGCTGTATATGCATACCTTTATGCTTCACTAGATTGTGACACGAAAGCCCTCAGTATTCTATTGAATCCACAGCTACCTTAAATTTGTAGACATTGTTATCTGTTGGAGAATTTTGCTCAGAAATGGCTTAAAAGGCAGCTGCGAGGAGCAAATTCTCACAGCCTGTTTCTGTAACAGCTAAGTTCTCAAGCCTGTCTTCAATAACATGGAGGCCTTGAGAACTTTCATAACAGGGTGAGAAAATAAATCTTGGTTTCAATAACAAACCACAGGTATTGAAAACAAAAGGAGGGGTTAGTGTTTGATCTGTGGCCTATGAGGAGCTCGGGTTTGCAATATGCATGAACTTAATTAACACGGTTATATAAACATGCCTTTTGGATCAATAAATGGAGTTTGATGCTGATCAACAAGGATGGGTCGTCTCCCTTCACTTTCAACAGTTATCCCTGCATAAGAATCACCCATTAAAATTGGGATGATTGGAGAACTATTTTTGGGCTTTTCAGAGATTAACCAGACTTTACTTCCCACCATTGAAAATGTTTCTGCAACATGCTGTGCATTGGCAATGGAATAAGATTTTGACAGGTGCAACAAATTGCTACGTCCCCTCAGATGTTCATTGGGCTTTTACAAGATGAGCTCTCAGAAAGCTGCTGGGTACTGCTGTATGGGAGCAGTTACTGTGAGTACTAGAGAAATGTGTTAACTAGGCAATCTGCATATACTTAGCAGTAGGGACTCCAAGGGAATGGAGCTTCTCCAACAAATCTCAAGGAACAGAGTGTGCTGTTCCCATCCCACAAACCCGGGTGTGCAGAATAGGGGAAGAGGCAGGGAAGAACTGAGCCACTGCCGTTTCTTCTTCATCCCCCTCATCCCATTCAAGTTCATGATAGTTTAAGAAATGGGAATGAGTTTGGTAGAAGCAAAAGCTTTCCTTCTGAAGCTAAACTCATCTTACACAGTCAGATATTATGTGTTTAACAACACAGTCATGCAGTGACTGGAAGAAAGGTTTTCTGTGCTGGACAGGAACACGCAGCTAATTTATCTGTGAAGATAGCCAGCCTCACTGCATACAACTTTGCCAGAGGTGCACTGAATGAGTCCATGCACATATTTTGTACCTCTCAGTATTGACATTCAGGTAGAAGAATACAAGCATGTATTCTTCCAAGATAACATCTTTCGCATTTCTTTTTAAATTATAAAAATACCTTTGCTGAACATAAACAGTGTGTTCACGTGATGTGTTGTGTGCTCAAAATTTTTATTGGCATCCGCTGTGCTGCAGAAAAGTCTTACACTGAAGGAACCAGCTCTTTTCTCAAAACGCTTGTGTGACTGTGCTGAGACTGTGACCCAGGTCAGGATAGCCCTTGCATGTAACTGGTTATTTCCCATAAGGTCTGGGCTTGCAATGCAATTTCTTGCATTCACAGTCATGAGTCCCAGGCAGCCTACTTAGATCACACCTGCCTGAGTAACCCCTCTTTTCCCAATTCCCCCTGACCACCTGCTTCAGCACCAATGTCTGCTTCGAGTACCCAAAAACAGAAGAGGGAAAGAGCAGGGAAGAAATAGTCCTTCTGATTCCCCTCTTTTTCCTGGACCTCAGAAGGGGTCAGGGACACATCTTCATCAGCAGAGATACTAAGAAATTGGCTGGACGAAATCCTGAACAGCATGATTTCAGTGGACCTGCATCAATTCAGGGCTTGGACAAGATAACCAGGTGATTCAACACAGGTGAACCGAACTACCCTACTGCACTCTGACCTCCAAGGGCACTGAAATAAGGGGAGTTGCCACATATGCTGGGTACATTTAATGCTTTATACAAATTTCTAGCCCCAGATTGGAGTTATCACTTGGGTTTTATGTCTGATGAGGACATGCTTCGGCAAGCATCCCAAACTCATGCTGATAAAGGTTTGCATGCATTTGTTCTATAGCTATCTATCTGTCAGAAGACTTATGTGGTAATTTAATGCTTGATGGCAAGTGTCTGATAGTAAATGAAGCAATCAAAACCCACCAAATATTCTGCTAGGTAGTAACAGGGAAGAGTTACCAGGGTCTTGTGTGTCATTATCTCCCCCACTGATCCTCTGGGATTTCTTTTTACCATTTCTGTCTCCATAGCAAAAACATTGTCCTCTTCCTACTATTCACTTCATTAGTTACCACTGCACCGTCACAGCACTTGACTATAACAAAATTAGGGAAGCAACCTTGTCCCCCTGAATGTCATTGTGCTAGTACAGCCTCCTTCTGCAAGCAGGATGACCTTACTTCCTATGCTTGTGATCCTAAAGACATCAAAGTATGCAGAGACGAGTCATTGTTTCCTTTCAATGACATACCACTGGAACAAAACACCAAGCATTTGTTTGTCATAGGAAATGCACCTATCCACGATGAATTAAATAGCAATTTACTCAATAAATTGCAGGGATTAATGGAAACCTCAAAGCAAATGTAAATGGTCCTGGTGGGAAAACAAAAATCTGGAAATCACATTGCCTTTAGTTAATTCAAATCTATCAGCATTGACTGAAAAACATGTGCAAATATGCATCACTTAAGTAAATTCATCCTTCTCCACTAAAATCTATCAATCACAGGAACAATTAATATCTCTGGATGACGACATTTTGAATGTTGAGTGAATTTTGTACTAATTGTAGTATTTTATTATGTCATCAAGTGAAGGAAAACTGCCAGTATTCTCAATAGCTGTACACAATAAATGCCTGAGAGATTGTTGCCATGAGTATTATCTGTCAAGCAAATATCTGTGCCTCAATTACAGTTTCCCTTCAGCAAATATAGAATCAACCCACGAAGAGTGACAGTGGAAGAGCACTGTCACATTTATAGTTCTGTAGCTCTGCCAGGGAATGATTTAGCCAAATACCCATATGGTGTGAATCAACACAGCTCCAGAATTCTTCAGAATTAAACTACTTTAGACCATCCAAAAACATGGCCCATGGAAATCACCAGTAGGTCTTCCAGTCACAAAAGTGTGGAATTGTCCACTGCACTCTCAGCATTCCAGCCTCTCTTAAACTTAGCCTAAATCTCCCTCCATCAGTGCCACCATTGACAGGAAATCTCAGCATCCTTGGGAAAAAATAATATGCTGTTGGTAGCCTGAATGCTTGAAGAAGCTTGATATAAGAGTTTTTTTTAATCATAAGTAATAATAAAAAAGAACATAAATCAAAAGATTAATAAAATGGGAATTTTTAGCTACAGATATTGTCTCCGAATTTGTAAACCACATCTCCTCATTTTTTGGACATTACACAGCCCTGCTAATATGTTTTGATCGGTTAAGATAGTAAGACAAAAAATACTGCTTCTTTCCCATTTTCTGCAAGAAACATGTAATTGAACCTCTTCCTTCTTCAGGATGTTTTTCCTGACAGTGTCATAATTTTCTTCTTCACAATTTCTCTTCTATAAGAACTTGGGAGCATTTCAGATTTCAGGCACTTGATATTACCTTTTGTTTGAGATTCTCTTTCGGAAGTTGATTGCAGTCCATTTATTGGAAAAATGGACCAAGAAAGGAAGTGCATTCAAGAAAAAACTTCCATGTCCAGAGTTTTGCAGAGCTACAAATGCATCATCCACACAGACATATAACTTAATCCTCACTTGTAATGATTGCAGTAGCTGGTAGTACTGATCCACTTTAAACTCTATCCATTTTCAAAATCTCTATGACTTTCTTCTATGTGCAATATCCCCTTTCACAAAGTCTTCAATTTTGATCAGGTTGTGTTTACGAAAAGAGAGATGGCTCCTAAAATCAGGAAACCACTTTTTAAAGTAAATTCCTCTGTCCTCTTCCTCCTACATGGGCTACAATAAAACAGCTTTAGCAGGGTTGATTCCTACTGAAATAACATAGGAGAAAATGTAAAGCACTGAGAGGGCATTATGAACTTCTGGTAAATCTGTTGCCCCACATGGATAAGTTTGCAATATGGCTTTGCAATAGTTTGTCCCAGTAAAAAGTTCTTTGACAGGTTAAAAAGCCATTGTTGTCTATTTCAGTGGTTTTCTGGCATGTTATAATTAATGACTTTCTGTGCTGATTCATTTTTTCTGTATTCATTAAAATGATACAATCAAGTCATTTGGGCAAAATATTTAATAAAGTTTTTTGAAAGCAAATTTAGTCTTTAATATTCATGCTATTGAATAATTACAGAGAAAAAAATCAAATAAAAGCTTGTTCACATGAAAAATTAGAACAGCTATTTCACTTTAAAGTCATGTCCTTCCTTAAGCCTAAATAACTCTCAAAAAAGCCTAATTTAGGGATTGAGTAGAACAATGAACTTATGCCTGTGTAACTTGGTTTATACACAGGACCTAAATTGCCTCCATTTGTCAATTTTAGTGAAATGCTATTACAAATAGGAGATTTTCTAGGCATATGCTCCCAGCCATGTGCAGGCCCATCCCATCACCATTTTTTGACTCCTATCCTAGCACGCTGTGCCTTTGTATATATGTGTGAGTATACACAGAGCATTCCTATTGCCTCAGATGCCTGGTATGCACTTTATATATCTGACTGTTGCTAGATATGGGGCAACATGCTGTGGCGGCTAATGAATTGTTTCCTGATCAAGGGATTGTGGGGTCTTCTCCAGCAGCAGGTTTTGTGCTAACCTAGGTTATGCTAATACCACACAAAACTAGATGAAAGACTCGGTCACTGTATTTCAAGTATTTCAAGAATACCTTGGAATACCTTTGCACATTCTTTCTCCCTTTAATGTATTTAAATTTCTGTCCTGAATGATTCAAGAGCAACCTCTGAATTCAATTGTATCCTTTCAATTGATTCCCAGTGTATTTCCAACCCTGCTTGAGGTCAAGTTCAAATAATGGGCCAACAGAAGCCTTATGAAATTCAAAAAGGACAAATGCAGTGTGGTTCTCCTGGGAGGAAGAAGTCCTTGCGACAAGGTAGTCTGGGGAGCAGCTCTGCACAGGAGCTCCTGGGCACACCAGGGGTCAGCCCAGGCCAGCACTGCCCTGGGCTCCACCGGCAGGAGTACAGCCAGCAGATCAAGGAAAGGGATTCTTCCCTGTACCCAGCAGCTGTTGGACCACATCTGGAGCCCTGTGTCCAGTTTGGGGCTCCACGGTGTGAGAAAGGCATCAACAAACTGGAGCAAGCAAACTGGACGCTGTGGTGGGCAGGGATGGAGCATGTGCCCTGAGAGGACAAGCTGTGAGGAACTAAGGCGTGCTCACCCAGAGAGGAACCACAGAAAAGGCCCCAGCACCAGTGAGGAGCTTCTCAAGGACATGGAGCCAGGCTTCTCCCAGTGGCTTTTGTCTGGAGAATGAAAGGCAAAGGACATTAAGTGAAACTATAGAAGTTCAGAACAGACAGAAGAAATATTTCCTGTGAGGATAACCAAGCAGAGGAGCCAGGTTGCCAAAGGAGATCTACAGTCTCTCTCCCTGGAGGTTTTAAAGTGCACACTCTGTGTACAGTCCAGAGCAATCTGTTCTGAACTTTTGAGCATGGGCTTGCACTAGAGAACTCGTGAGGCCCCTTCCAGTCCAAATTACCCTGTAATCCAACATGGGCCAGAGAGGAATTAAGCTATGCAATATATTCCCTTTGTGATTAGGGCAATATGAAATGTCACCAATGTTCTTCTCCCCCTCAAGACATGCATTGTTTCAAATTCTGCAGGCATGTCACAAAGCTTACCTAAGCAAGCCTAGGAAATAAGCTGAAAAAATTCTTCCTTTTTTTTTTTTTTATTCTGAGAGTTATGAAACATGAGAATAAGATGAAATAATGCATTGCTAAAACCAGAATAATTTGCAGCAGCATTCAATCAGATAGTTTAGAGGAAATAAAGCCCTAGTATTAGGTTATGCTAAATATAAAGAGCCAAACTAAGTCTGGATGTAACTCTTTAGGGTTTTGATTCAATAATTTGATACCTGAATGGAATATGAAAATACTTTTGAGTTTTTCACATAGCTAATGCCCTGATGGCCTGGAAAAGGGATTAGAAATTCAAAGACATAAGAAGAATTGTGTCAGAGCAAGAATCTGGCGGTAGGGAAACCTCAGAGTATCTCATAGATGCTTTCACTTAGTGATTTGCCTATGACTAAATGTCTCCCCCAAACACAAAGAGCAGAGAGGACATTGCATTAAGTATAAATTATTAGAAGTATTATCTGGCTGACCCGACTTGGATTTTTAAACTGAAAATTTCAAACCAGTCAAAAAGTGAATTACTATTTACTTTTATTAATTATTAAATATTATTAATTATTTTGCATTATTAGCATCCTATAATGCTACTATTAATTCTTATCTTTTGAACTTTAGTTGTCTTTAACCTAGCAAGACTTCTGACTCTCCACATCATTGAGAAGGCATGTAAACAGAGCTATGTAATTATACTATAAAATCATCTCTATACTTCATTAGCAAAGAAATAATTCAGTGTAAGCTATTGGAAGCAGAGACCCTTTCCTATTAGTACTATTAGTATTGCTACTACTTAGAAAAATATTAAAACAAATATAGAAGTACCTTGGCATGAAGTGAGAAAAAAAAATTATACTTAACAAAAAGCAATCTTCTCAGGTTCTTGACATGTCAAAAATAGTTAACTGCTCAGCAGTCCCAGCCCTAACTTCTAATGGGATAAATCTAAAACCTTTGTCAATTAATTAACTTATCCCCACATCTCAAATTAAGAAATCAAATAAAAATAAACATGTAATTTTCTTTTCTTCCATGCTTCAGTTCCGAAAAGTAATGCAAGCACATTTTCCATGAACAGCCTTAAATGATGCAAATGATGCAAAAGGTACAGTAGATAAATACAGACAGAAATAAACCCCTGAAATGCTGTTCTCTATTTGTTTAGAAGAAAAAAAGAGGAAGTGTTGAAGTACAGAGGTGTTCAAAAGTAGGTGAATAAGACTCTGCCTCTGAAAACTGACTGCAAAATTCCCAGTGAAGTTTTTCTGCACAGAAAAGGAAGCAGATACAGAGGACCCTCTAGTGCCTGCTTAATAAAATGTCAAATGGGGCTCTTCCTCCTGTTCATTTCTAACAAAAAGATAAAGAGACACTTATTATCCTCTTCTTCAAAATCCTTATCAATTTAGGATGTCGTTACCCAGAAGTGACTTGTATCCACATCTGCTGCAAGAGTCCAAACCAATAGTTTTTCAGGGGAGTTGAAAAAATGTAACGAAACTGGGACATTTTCACTTAAAAAGGAGGAAAATAAGTGTTGCTATCAGTGGATGTTCTGCTGCTCTTCTCACGCAGGTAGGTGTGTCATGGAGCCAGTGGGAAGAACTGCAGGGCGTGGCAGTCACGGGGATCTTTATGGTGGTGCAGCTCCGTCCAGCCTGTAGCTCTGTGCTTGGGAGCTTCAGTCCAGAGAGGCCATTAGTTGGACTTCTGATCCTGGGACTTTCTCCTTTACACAAATGTCTCTTGTTAATTCCAAATTTCAAGGAAAGAGAATTGTTAGTCCCATTCGTTGATCAAATGGGTGTCAGAGAAGACAGACAGATTTAGGCTGAGAATGGTGGTGCATTTCTATCACCTTGAGTTCAGCACTGGAGCTCCAGACTGATGTTGGAAAAGCAATTTTGGATGGGTTCCTCTTGTATAATTCTGAACTAGTTCCTGTGAACAATTGCTTGTTTTTCCACTTCAGTGAAGGGATCTTCATTTACCACTACACAGCACATGGCATAGGAGAGTTAAGGACTTCACTTTGGGAGCTGGTAATCAGATACCCATACAGATACCCAAAAAGTTGCATCTTGGCAAGTGACTCTTTACTGGTCATGTCCGCCGCTGGCAAGAATATATCCTTATTCATATCCTCCATATGAATTCTGTCCCTAAAACATAAGGATCCTAATTTGACACTGGGGAGTTCAAATGCTGTGATTTTTTTTTTCCCTATGACAAAAAGAAAGATTGTGGAAAGGAAAAGTATGGGGGAAAGGTACTTGCTTATGAATTAATGGATAATCAAACAGAATATGTTTGAATGTGAAAATACAGCTGAAATAAATAAATTCTTAATCTACCTAGTTTTAAGAAGATGATAGTAGGTTTTATAGGTTTCTTTTGTCTTCAGGGAGCCCATTTGCCATTTCTTCTGCACACCAGAAGCCTCCATCAACCAGTGGTTGTTCTTGAGATATCTCACTATCTCAGAGAAAACCCTTGTTGCAATTTAAGTCATCTTGTCTAACACACAGATAACAAATCTGAAGGTGAGACTCTTCTATTTCTCAGTGTAAGATAAGGATGCAACTAATTCATGTCAGCAGTCACTATATAAAACAGAAATTATTTCAGATTATTTTAGGAATTCTTTAAGCCTAAGCCTATCAGCCCAGCAAGGTATTTGGACATCTCAGCTTAAAGCATATGAGCTACCCTAGGATTTCATGTGATTAAGATAACTTGAGTTCATTTACTGAATCAGTTTTGCATGAAACACTAATCCTTCTCTTGCCTCCCTCTGACATGTATTACTGTGGATGGCAGGTACTCCAGTTTCAGAACTGGGCACACAATTTCAACAGTAGTTGTGGGTTTGGGGGAAATAGCATTAAAAATTATGCCCAGGAACAGTTTTACCTGTTACTGTATTCCAAAAAGGTGACATACAATTATAGGATTTATACCTAGTGTAAAATTGTACATGCATTAAATGTTTATAGAAGAGATCATACTTTCTAGGTATTCAACAATGACTCATATCAAAAGCCCTGCCACCCAGTGTGAACAGACTCCCTCAAGTTTTCCAATGAGAGACCTTCAGTTTATGGCAGAAATTACTCTTAAGGCCCCACTATCTTGACAGATCCCATAGACTACAGACCTACCACAGTTTTTCTTTGCATTTTCTTTTTTGTTTTGTGTTTTGGGTTTTTGGGTTTTTTTTTGTTTCATTTGTTTGATGAGATTTTTTTTTTGGTTTGTTTTGTTGGGGTTTTTTTCTTGCGCTGTTTTGGGTTTGTTGGGGCTGGGAGTGGTGGGGTTGGTTGGGGTTTTTGTGGTTCCATGTCGCAGACATTTTTTCACAGAAATTCTTTCTTCCAGATTTCTGTGTCTTCTGGAGGGCAGATGCCTCAGAAGATAATGTAAACAATTATTATCAGCTGCTGTGGAATGCAACAGGGGCACCTATTTTGATTGGTGATTGGTTCATGCTCCGATGTTTATAATTAAGGGCCAATCACAAGTAACAAGCTAGGGACAGAGTCCTTGGACACAACTTTGTTATAGATTCTTTCTTTCTATTCTTAGCTTAGCCTAGCAGCTCTGCAAACTTCTCTCTCTTTATTCTATTTAGTATAGTCATAATGTAATATATATCATATACCAATAAATCCAGCCTTCTGATCTAGAAACAAGATTCACCGTCTCTCTCTCACCCTCAGCGACCCACACAGGACGCAGTAATAGTTCCAATTATGTCCCAAGGCATAATACTGCAGAAATACCTACAGAAAGAAGCTGTGGTGATGGACACAATGGACACAGCCTGTGTGTTTCTTCAGGCACAGCATGCCTGGGGAGCTAGGCTGATATCTAAAAGATGAAGCTGCCATCTGGGAGACTGCTGCTTCCCCTCCCGGCCTAGGGGTCAGACAGGCTCTTCTGGGTGCTCAGGCTGGCACAGGCCAGGTAAGCAAAGGTGCAGTTAAGCAGGGAGACATTTTGTGCAGGGAGTGGGTGGCCCTCACTTATCTCCATATCTAGACACCCATTTCTACAAAAAATGGGTTTTGATTGTAGCCTGTGCCTACCTGAAGGTGTGATCTGCAGGACATTTTTGATGTCATTAATTATTAGATTTGCTTGTGTTGGCTTACACAAATATACTCACCCCACGTACTACCACGTTGACATAAATCTGGAACACATGCCAACTAAGGGTCTCCATGTGTAAAGTTTTCTATTATGTTTATCATAGGAAAAGGCAAGCTGCACCTGACAGGTACATTGGAGATAGCAACCTCCAGTCCCTATGAATGATCTGTTTTAATGCAAAAACTGAATCTAGCCCAAGACCTGATCCCATCCCTTCTCTTGGGATATCGAATTGTTTTGCCAGCCCTGCTGTCCTCTTTGCCCATGGCCCTGTGCCGTGTCTTCACTAGGCCAAAAGGAAATGCCTTCACCACATAACCAAAACACCACGGCTGGCTGGCACGTGCCAGCTCTGTGAGCTCTCTGTGGCCAGTACTGTGTGGTGGCAGGGGTGACGTCCCCTCATCTGGCTGGAAACACAACACTCCTGTAATGAGAGTACATGGCTGAGGTTGGGGACCTCCCTGTCATATGGGTAATGATGACCAATCTGCCCACATGATGGAAACACATCCTGGCCTGTGATAACAAGGGGCTGGACTACTCCACTAGGAAACCTTATCCAACCTGCTCCAGTTGAAATATTCCTGCCAATGATGCACATCCTGATGCATTTTTTATTATTTTGTCAGCTCCTTCTAAGCCACTCCTTATCACATACTAAGTGTGTCTTTAGGGGCTTGATCCTGCACTCAAAAGCCCATTTTTGTGCTAAAATCCTTGTTTAGTCACATGAGAATCAGGCATGTGCTCAGGTCATTGTGTGAATGAGTTCAGGTTGTTAAGAGAGAGCAGAATGACCAAATCCTACAGAATTATATGCCCAAGCCACCCTTTCCAGCCTTCTCTCCACAGAAAGGAGGATGCATATTTGCACTACAAGTCAACGGGCACACGTCTTTTCATCAATGGACCCAGTTCTTAGACAGAATTCAGCACAGGCCACAGGCTTCACACCATTCCTTTAACAAGTGCAGCCACTTAATCTGAGAGTTTTAAGGATCAAGCAACTGAAGCAAATTTATTGAAGTGAAGGCACAAAAATTTCAATTAATGATGGTTGACATCACACAAATTGCTCCTTTTATGAAATACACGTTAGAAAGTGTCTTCAAAGGAATTATTTGACAGTTTCATTAATACATTTCTATGATTATAGCTCCCAGACTTATCTCTCAACTTACTTTCTTTCCATTCACAACAAAAAAAATTAAAAGGTTGTAGGGGTTTTATTTTTTGCAGAGGAGTAGAGTTTATATCTTGGAGTGTGTTTTGAGAGAATAAAAATCAGGGTAAGCCTAGTAAACAATATAAAAGAGTCTTGGTTTTTGTTCATAGGAGAGAGGTTCCACTTGCTAAAAAGTGGCAATTATACGCCACATGAATAAATTGACTCTGGATACACCATGTCATATACATCTCCTTGTCAGATACAAGTAAGTGCTTACTTCTTCATGCACATGAAAATCTTAAAACATTCACTTTTAGTGAAAGAAAATAATCTTGCTTCTAAAGCAGGTGGGTTGTGGTAGCCTAAAGTAATCTGCAAAGCAGAAAATGCCTCAGGTTATTAAGTATTTTGTTATTCAATGCATGTGCATTGTTCAATATAGAATCATAGACTATCTCATATGTACTAAGCACATAAATATTTATTATAGTTTTATAATTGCACTTTTACTGCCTGGTTCACTGACACAGGGCTTAGAAATTTTGTCTGTTTCCTAGTTTTGCATTTAATAAGATGTACGCCAAAGTCCAATTCTCAGATCGAATAGTGCTGAGTGAACTGAGATGTACAGACACTTATGTCTGGCTCTCTGTGCACTACATAAAATTGCCAAAGTGTATTTACAAGACAGAAAGAGAGCATCTCAGAGGAACTACTCTCACGCCTTCTAACAACACTGCAGATTTGTTTCAAGTTGAAACCCTTCTTGCTGGCTACTTCTTCTAGAACTGTAAATATAAACAAACATGTTTAGTAATGACAAATGCTACCTTCCACATACCAATCATATCTGTTGTTAGTTACTGCAATTTCTACCAAAAAAGAAGTGCCCACAAACCATTGCAGCTATATAGACACTTATCATTTTTAAGACCTGGAGTAAAGCCAGTCACTTGAATTGTGGATATGTCCATTCCAAGTATATTTTCTGTAGTGATCATTGCTGACTCGTCATCAAAATCTAATGGCCTTCTCCAGTTTCTTTACTGCTGAAAAATAATTGTATTTTTCAGTATTTAAGGTCTTCCTTTCATAAGCTTTCTGCTTTTGTTCACAATATTATTTAACTTGTTCTTCTAAATAAATCTGAAGGAACCTTTGCTCAAAATCACAATGCCAATTTTATCTCCTTTAGCATCCTTTCAGCTTTCAGACTGAGTCAAATTCCCAAGTTTTCATGGCACATTGAACTGTAAGTTCTTAATTAATCTCTTCAACAGCAAGTGAAAAAAGAACTTTAATGCAATCCACTCTGACACATATTCAGAAAATAGTGTGCACTCAGCTCAGAACTGGTCTGAAGAGGGAATGAGCAGTTTCCAATCTTTATACCTGAGTCCGACAGTTCGTGATTAATGATAAGCAGCAGAAAGGCCTCTGCTTTGCATCTGCACAATGACAGCAAGAAGGGAGATGTCCAGGCATCTGGCCATCACTGCAGCATCATGAATACCCACCTTTACAAGCAAGTTAAAAATCACTGAGCACTGAAATCCTCAAAATACTCAGTGAACAAGAAAAAGGATGTGAAAATGGAAGCAGTCACTGTGGCCCTGACACTTGGGATCCATATGAATGTTTAAAAATGCAAGGCTTACATTTGCTGTAAGGCAAACCTGTGCATAGAAATTGCTATTTGCCAAATACAATAAATATATCTTCAGCCTCTGCCTCAGTTTTCTTTTAAATTAATGGAGTGTTTCAAGAGAAAAAGAAGTTTTAGGGGCAGAATATATATGCTGTATCCAGAATGCCCTTAAAAACTGAGATATACCAAGTCCAAAATCACAGCAAAGGACAGCAACAAAAATTCTCAACTCATTTTGGAAACGTTATTGACCACAGTATATCTTTTGAAGAAATACACCTGCTTGAGAGGGGATCTATGTCAGTGAAGGAACCATCTTCTTTTGACTAGATAGCTATATTCTTGATAACAGTGTATCAAAGAATTTCACCTCCTCAACTTCCTGTTAACATTTTTTATACATAGATTAATATTTAGTCACTGAGAAAGCAAAAGCAACACATGCAAGCAAAGCACGACAAGGAATGGGTTCATCACTTCCCATGGGCAGGCTGGTGTTCAGCCATCTCCAGGACAGCAGGGCCCCATCACCTGTGACAGTTACTTGGGAAGACAAAAGCCACCACTCCAAATGTCACCCTCTTTGTCCTTCTTTCACCCACTTTATACACTGAGCATGATGTCAGGTGGTCAGGAGTATCCCTTTGGTCAGCTGGGATCGCCTGTCCTGGCTGTGTCTCCTCCCAGTCTCCCACTCATCCTCAGTCTCCTCACCAGTATGGCAGTATGAAAACCTGGAAAGGCCTTGGCTCTGTAAAAGCTTTTTGTGTTATGATCACTGTGTTCAGCATAAATCCAAAAGACAGCCCCATACCATTCACTGTGAAGAAAATTAACTCTACGCCAGCCTAAACCAGCACAGCACCATATACAAACTGCTACCCCTTCTCCTCTGCACGTGGGTGGAGAATAGCAAGTGGACCAAATAACACGTCAAAAAAACATCAAAAAGGGAAGGTACACAATTTTCTCTTCCTTCAGAAATTTGTAAACCCAGACAGTGACTGTGGATCTCCAGGAGATTATTCATTAAATCAGACTACAGCCATTAGCACAGCTTAAATAGACTCCAAGCAAGTTCAGTGTAAACAAAGAATAAAGGGTTGAATACAAACACAGGAATTCAGCTGCCATCAGATAAGAAGAAAGCGAGCACAGCTCCTGCAGTGACTCAGCTCTGAGTGGGGAGTGAGACACAGCTGCTGGATCTCCTTTTCACTGACAATACTTATAACAGTTTGCTATGCTAATTTCCTGCAGGTCCTCCTGGATTTTATCAGCCTATATATTTTGCCAAAAAACAGTTTTTACTTTATCTGCTTTACGAACATTGTGATTTACAGCAAGTGGCTTTGTTTCAGTCTAGGGATTTCTTAAGCCTTAACTTTTCATGCTTCCTCAAATAAAGACTCAGTTCTCCAACCAAATAAACATATAAATAGTGCAGCTTGTGGTCTGGTGATTGCGTTGTCACAAAACTATTTCTAAAGAAAACAAGGAATCATTGAAAATCATCTTTTCCCTTTAGAACCAATTATTCTTTTAGCTCTGCTCATCCCAGCAAAGAAAGCCCTTTTATTTAAGACAAATCACATGCAAACAGCATGATCTGCCCATGCTGTGTTTTTAACTGGAAAGTGTTTACAGAGGGTATTTTCATCCCTCTCTTCTTTCCTTAGTGTTCTTTAGAAGTCTTGTCCAAAACTAGCACCAACTTTAGTAACTCACTATACTGAGAAGTAAATGAGAGTCCCACTCAGCAGTAGAAAATTGATGTGCAATCCCATCTGACATGTTTATAGCAGCATTTAATTATTTAATCAATTTAATAACAGAATATTTGAACCACCATTAAAAAAAATCACCGGGCATAACCAATTCAGACTATAAATCAGACATTTTGCTCTCTATTTTCATTCTCCAATTACATTCTGTGAACTAATCGGCAACAGTTGATGGGAATATAGGATGTAGACAGACTATAACAGGTGGAGCAATCAGCTCTTCACAAGAAATTAATTTGTACAGCAGCTATTACTCTCTCATACACACAAATTCTGATTTGCACACATAGCCAAGCAAATAGCTCTGAGTATTGCTAATTGTGATTACAGCCAAAAGTCGTAAAACACATTTCATTACATTCAGGAGAACGATAGCTGTGCTCATTCATTTATCTTTCTGTTATCTTTGAAGTTATTTTTGTAATCATCAGATATACTTTTTTATTTTCTTCCCCATTTTTGAGCAAAATAATTGTTTTGTATCCCAGTATTCATACTGGGTTTATTTGAACTTCATTAAAACCACACTGTTAATTTCTGAATTGAATAAAAAGTATGTCAAAAAGTATAATGATGGTTCTTTTGAGACTTGATGAGCCAGTTCAGTGCAAAAAGCAATAAAATGTTTATAACAATATTCCATCAAGGCATTTTTTTTCCCCATCATGCATCCTCATTCCAACCAGCTAAAATTCTTACTTTTATTAAAGCAAGAGATTCTGGCCCTGGGAAACACTCTTAGACATTAAGATTATCTCTCTTCACCTTTCTGAAGCCCCCAGGTGCCTCTTCATTCTCACAGCACGTCTGCTGCTTGGCCCTCCAGCAAGAGCTGGTGCCTTGCCCGTGGGCTGGACCTCCTCCAGCAAACATCAAAACCTGGCAGGCACTGGCCTGTAAACACTGCTTGAGAGGCTTCAGCAGCTCAGAAAAAAGCCTCTTCCAAGGCAAACTGTAATTGAACCTCTTTTTCAGAAAGCTGTTAAAAACAGCATACAAAAGATAGCGCTGCATGCAAGGTGTCCTGTGCTGGGTTTGCTGTTCCCAGGAATTCACACTTCATGAGCTCTACTGGGATTTTAAGAATTGTCTGGGAAATTTAAATTTTAGGGATGACTTGAGGAGTAAAGTGGTTAGTCAAAGAACCTTGTATGGATTGGCTCCTCAGAACTTCAGCACAATAACCTGCCAGCCAGCCATTCAGTATGGAATTATATGGGAATGCTTAAATCTCTGTTCTGAATAAAAGCTAGATATCTCCTTCATGCAGCACCACTATGCTGGAGCAGGGCTGCTGCAGAACCCTTGAGAACCTTATAGAAAAGAACAGATACAAGATGTACATTTGTAGCCCAGACAAAAGGGCTGGAAACCACTTGTGGTTTCTAACTCCCACCATCTCTTGGGCTCCTGGCATCCCTTCTCAGCTCAGCCACACTGCACCTCTCCATTCCCAGAGGGGCTCTCTAACAGAAGGGCTCGCTGGGACTTGTGGACATCTGAAGGGACAAAATCCTTTGCAACCCGTGTTTGAATAGTGCCTGGCCCTCTGCATCACCCAAACACATCTTCTCTCCAATTTATCATCACTGTACAAGAAAGAAGGAAACATTTACCTTATAATCAGCTGACTGGATAATAAAGAGCCACATCAGTCATCAGTTTTGTATCTTGCATTTCCACAAATTTCAAGTTGTAAGACAGCTGAGTGCCCAGAGACTCTTGGTTGGGGCTTATCTTTCATTCTTTCAACCTACCATTAAGAAAAAAAAAAATAGGAGAATATTCTTGTCATCATTAAGTCAAGAATGATACAGACCCCAAGTGAGAAGGCTAAGAGACTAAAAGCCCCACCTTTATTGAAACTCCTTTTATACCCTGGTCTGATAGAGGTGGACCTGATTGGTCATTTAATCAACATATTTCACATAATTGGCTAATTAAGACACCCTTTGGGGTAAAACATCTTACAAAAAACAATTTGTTACAAATACCACCTGCAGATTGTTTACAATTCTTTCTCTCCAGCTCCCTAAAGCCTCCCAGACCAATTCATGGAAAAGCTTATTTAGCTTTCTCTCTCTCTGACCAGACTGTCATATCCACGTATTCTAATATTCTGTGGGTAAAAGGAAAAAACGGAATAAACCAGAAAGTGACCAAGACACTTCTGACACAACAGGAGGAATGGGAGACAATGCTCAACAGAGCTGCAGAAGAAAAAAGCTTCTTGCCATGACTATGTGTCTATCTGAAATCCCAGCAGAGCAGGGACATGTTATCAGGAGAGTTGTGTCAAGGGGTGCATTCTCTAAAACCTGTGCATGTAGGTAGTAGTAGCTCACATTCAGCCTAAGGTTTGTTATAGCTGTAGCTCAGCAGGATGCTCTGTCTTCCTCTCCCATTTTGGCTGACATTACTGACATTTCCAAAGTAGTCAGAAGTACGAATAGAGCCTGGCTGCCAGTCAGCTCCAGTTCCAAGAGATATCTTTGTGCTGAGCATGGTCTCCCAGAGGGCCCTTCTAGCAGGGCCTTCTCAACATTGAACGTCACTCTCTTGGTAGTCAATAGTTCATTGTTCTCCAAAGCATAAAGAGAAGCCCATATGTCTGCTGTCAGGGGGGAAAAAATGCCAGAATTCTCTCATAATACCACCCATCCTCATGGCTATGTTACAATACATGCAGCTTATTTGTTAAGAAGTAATCAGTTTTTACAACCAGGTCTATACACAAGTGCTGGAGCACCTATAGCAGAGAACTGAGGCTGCCTGTTTCCATTTTATGAGTGTGCAAATACAAAAAAACACATTTGAGACCCAAATTTACAGCAGCTGCAATAAAGGCCTTTTGTTTTCACTTTCAACTAAGCTCAACAGGGGACAGAGCACAGTCAAGCTAACTTACTAAAATAACTATTGCACTTAATTAGTAGAAAACAGAGTGGCTGCAAGTGATAAATCATCTAGACCCAGGGATGCAGAGTGAAGTCTGACATGGTGTCTCTGCTTCACACCATTAAGTTTTTGTCACAGCTTTGGGGGTTAGAGACAGAGATTCAGTCTTAGTTCTAAAATAGAAAATATATCTCATTCTTTCCATTGTTTCAGTTTAGCCTTTATATTTAACTGTAGATTACCCTTCTCATGCAGAGAGCTTATTACAGTTTTCATTTTCTCTTGTTTTCATATCAATTTTTTCTCACCATTCTGCAATTTAGAGGATGTTCAATGACGCTAATGTTAATGGCATATATTACACTTCTGTTCCACCACAGTGCATGTTTTTTAAAAACATGAAGTGCCCATTGTGCAGATGCTCCAACAATTTCATACTTTTATCCCTGCCTCCACTCTGCAGTTATAAAGAATCTTGACTTAACCAAAAGGGATGTCAAAAGATCAGAAATGTCTCAATTAATTCCATCCAAGATCTCTCACAATCTCGCTGCTCAGATGGAGGGTGGTTATCCACAGCTTCGTTGGTGCAAGCAAACAGCATTCAAAGAGCTAAACACATGTGGAAGAGCAGCTGTCAGCAGGAGGAATTGTGTCCCAGTTTATAATTGAAGAACTCTCCAGTGTCAGGATGTCATTGGAGATCACAGCAGAACCACGAAGAGAATAAGATGCAGGCAGAGCATCTGCCTTCATAGCTTAACACCCTGGCAAGTCCAGGAGGGAAACACTATAGTGTTTTCAATAAGGAGATTAAGATCTTCCCCACTCAACCTGAGTTGAGTATTCTCCCTAAACAAGCCTGTGAAAACAAAGAGATTAAAATCCCACTGTGCCTTATACCCCAGAGTGAGAGCTTTTCTTAAGCGCTCACAATGGCTTTCTGAGAAGCCATTTCAGGAAAGATCCTCATTTCACAGGATTTTTTGAAACTGCTGTGTGAGGCCAATACAAAGACTCTACCCAGTAGATGAACAGGAGAACTGTAGCTATTCTTACTGCTGAACACCAACATTAGATCTGGTCACACTGAGAAACTATCCAGAACCTATTCCAAGCTAAACAGATGTTCACTTTTATTGCTCTTTTACATAGCAGTGGTCATATCTGATGGCTGAGGTTGTTCCTTCATAGAAACTAAAGTTCCCACATAGGTGTGTGCAAAAGGGCTTGGGAGGGAAATGTTAGGGGCTTTTGTGGGAAGAAACGTGTCATAAAACTGCTTCTTATTACAAAGTCAAAATCCTAAACAATTAAATATTTTGTATCCAAAACTAAGAAATAAAAGGTCTGTTCTTCTTACGCCTTTCATAATGTCCCCTTTATCCCTATCTTTTCAATGTGTATGTGTACATGTATTCCTCCCCTTCCCTTATATGCTCATCAGAATAAGTGGGTTCACAAGAGACTGATTTATTCCTTCACATAGGAGATGGGCTGCAGTTTTCCCACTCCTGCACCTTAGAAACCATTTGCAAATGTCTTTTGTGCATGTCACATGGGGTATTTTAGCTAATAGATTCTACTGGCTCTCTCAGGAATATCAATTTTTTCCCCATTTTTGAGGAAAACTAGTGGACTACATAAGTGGTTCAGACTATGATGTATGTAACACTGTGAGGAAAGGGATACAGTGTGCATGCATGGACCAAATGTTCTCCAGAGGCTTGATCTCACCTCTCATTAATGAAAATACAAGATCCCAGCTGTGCTAGCACTGACCAGGTCAAACAGGAGAAATGCTATTTGCTGGTTTGCTGGTTCAGTGGCAGATTTTTCAAGGTATTGCTTAAAGTATGAACAGCTGCTTACACACATTCACAGCAGGCTTGTCCCTGTTTCTCACTTTTCCAACCTGCCTGCAGCTGTGGAGACACAAACTACGGGTTTTTCTGTTATTTTGCACTAACCTTCCCCATTTCATCCAGGCAGTTTCTCCCTTTTATTTATTTTTTTAATTAGTTTAGAGTTGGTGAGGCCCATTAGAGGCAATAATTAAGGCAGTCTTATTTTAAGGTTACGCCAGATACAGGTAACTGGCAGAGCTTTAGTTCTTTTAAAATGAAATTTAATTCCTCATACTACTACCATTGAAAAAAACATTTGCTATCCCAATTTTTTTCAAATTCCCTTTTTTTTTCTTGCAAAACTACCAACGGCAAAGACAGCAAAGTGATATTCTGTGGTCCACACACTGCAGCAAGATATAAACACTTGATTGTGCCCGACCAACCAGGCTATTTTAGGCTTTAATTATATGAGTTGTCCTTGCTCATTAGCCATATACTACTGAAGTGCAACAAAAATAAGTGATTCATTGCTGACACATGGCATTTCATGAGCAGTCATTAATTAGCAAAGTAGCACTTGTATATAAATTGGTGAAGAGCATCAGCAAATGGAACTTTAATCAGAGATCACCCTTAACCCTCCTCTTCGTGTGCACCTCCATGGCATCCAGAGGCTGATCTCCAGTGGAAGCACAGCACAGCCCCCAGCAGCAGAGCATTCCTTGCAAATCATCACCAGTGCTGTGAGCTCCAGCTGCAGCTGTGTTCACATACATCAGTCAGCACCAACGCCTGCTGGAGTGGGGCAAGCCCACCAAGCAGGAAAGGGAGTGTTTTCTTTCTGAAATCAAGAAGAAAGGAAATTTGCTCCTGTTCAAAGGGCTCCTAGTCAAGGGCTTGCCTGCTGCATGCAGTCCTTTCCTTCTCTGCAATCCTTCTGAAGACTGGCAAACATGTTCATTCAGAATTGATGTATTTGCAATTTTGACATAAAGTGCATTGAGTGCAATGGAAAAGAAGCAGCAGAAGGCTTCACAGTAAACCACTCTAGGTTCTTTACAAGATACACAAAGCAGGCTCCTCTGCCTAAGTGGGGGTAAAATAGCTCAAACTTTACCCTATTTGCATCAGTGGACATAGAAGGGAGGTCATGCTGCTTTTGCTGTTGAAGAATGCTGAGGCCAGACTGAAAACAACCCCAAAGTTAAACACTTTGAGAATGTGCAAAACAATGTATCCTGACAGGAACTTTCACTGGGGAGGATGTGACAGAAAAAATTCCTGATAAAGGAACCAACAAGTGATAGTAGTGATAACTTATCTAGAGCTGCTGAGCTAAAGGCTGCAGAGCTGATGTAGCTGGCCAAGAAACACATGACTGACGGTCAATCACTTCAAATAATTAAGGTACAGTCCCACTTTTGAACAGCAAGGACTTCTAGAATACTCCTGCTAGGAGTGCATGTGGAGATTGCTCCCTTGGGAGGGGATGCCCCTCAAAGTTACACCTCGAGGCTGAATGCAAGATATTTGACCACAGTCATTGGTAGTGGTAAATCAATCTCTCTTAATAATTATTTTGCTAGCTTAGAAATTATTTATTTAATGAATAGTTTACTATACTTGTAACTATTACTATCTATACTGTGGTAACTTATTCAGACTAAAGTCTTTTAGTCAAATCATTATTATCATCAATTTAAATAAACAATTCATTGGTTTGCCATCCTTAATCCTGAAGGATGAAGTAGTATAAAGGCTCAGTTATGCCTATATAATCCTTTAGACATAAACCATTGACCAAGTCTGGGACTAGAACTGGATCCAGCCACACATAGACTGCACTCTGAGAAGGAGTTCCAAAAGCCAGGGGGTCCTTCCTGCACCTCATGACTCAACAGGAGTTTCTCACTGATAATCTTTGTCTGAAGCTTCTATGAACAAGACAGTATGTAACAGTGCTTTAAAAAGAACAAATAAATAAAGTGAAAGTATAAAAGCAAAAGCATGAGAAGAGACCTTTCAATGCCATGACTTTGCTAATACAATTGGACTTCTGTCTGATAAATTTCACTACCATGGAAATCAATGGAATTAATGCTTTGTCAATTCTGCCAGAAGGCTAGGACAAGTCTCTATTCTATTTTCCAGTCCCAAGAATTGGAAAATCAAACCTTTACAACACCAGAGCTTTGTAGTCCCCTCACAGTTAGTGAGAGAGGCGTTTATCCACATGACATTATAAAACTGGAGAATGCAGTTTACTCAAAATAACTATACTTGAAAGGGTTTCAGAGTTTGTAAGTTCATGCAGTGATTTGGTGTATTGCAGTTGGGCAACCAGCCTTTGTAGGAATTATATTTACAAGAGAGATATGAAAACTGTGCTGGTTTCAGCATAGGCTGATTATGTATTCAGGATATATTTGCAGATACCTAAGGCTACTGGGTATTGAACCAGAAGAGTATAAAAATCAAATCCTCTTTCAAAAGTTACTGTTATTTTTCTCAGCTGGAACATCAATTTAAAATTTATGGGGAACTGCTTTCTTTTTAAAGTGATGCTGTGAAGAGAAATTTCCACTGGTAGGTGACTGAGAACAATTTATTCATCCTGTTGTAGCTATGCTAAGTTCTATCATAGATGAAGAGTTATTAGACAGCAGAACCAGGCAACCCCCTTCCTGCAATGGTCCTACTCTCTCTGCAGGAACTTAGCACATAGAAAACCTCAGGGAGATATTTTAGAGGAGCTGTGAGGAGCAGGCATTCCTTTAGAAAAAAACTATAGGTTCCACTAAAATAACAACAAAACAAGGAGAGATCTTATAATGTAAGTAGGGAATTTTGGTGGTTCCTGCCCTGAGCTGACCTTTAAAGTGTTAATCTGAACTAACAGAGGAGAGAAGATGTTTACAGATGCCACAGCCTACTAAGTCTACAGGTAAACAGTTTGTTATTTGAGAATTCATACTTTTAACATCATGGCTATATACACAAACAGTGGAATCTAAAGCAGAGACACCTGAAAAGGATCCATGCAGTAGGCACTGGCTCATGGGTTTCAGCCAAGGCAGCCCCAGGTGCAGTTTGGAGAACAGCCAGTCTATCCTGACAGGGAGGACACCAGGAAAGGTCAGAAGCATGAGGTCCAGCTCCCTCAGCTACATCAATTCAGATCCATAGCAAAGTTTATCCATCACAAAGAGATGTGGCTCAGCTGGGGGAATCAGGGGATCAATAAGCAAATGCAAACCCCTTTACCCTCAAACAACCAGTTAAAATCTTTTTCTAAACATTGTCATCACTTGACCCAAGCCTTTCATTTGCTTTCTGGGCCGGTGTGAGGGTGTTTTGAATTCAGTTTCACAGATAGATGCAATGCCATGGCTGCAGACCCTGAATGGCAATAGTAAGACCGAGATCAATGACTTAACAAGCACAAAAACACTTCACTTTCTGTGGTGGATAATGAAAAATAAAGGTGATGCTTATAGAGTCAGGCATGGATTCAAATTTGGCTTCCTTGCACAGACACCCTTCTTTTCCAAACTGCCTCACAGTACAATTCCTCTTTTACAAATCTGGAGAACAAACAGACCTGCATTTCCAACTCTCCAGTATTCCCTACAAAAGCCAAAGCTATATAAGAAACACTGGTATGGAACTCTGCAATATTTTTATTCAAAACAAACTGCCTGAGGAGTGAAATTTAATTGCTACACTTGCGGCAATGATTCATCAAATGGTTGCTACTTACTTCTGTGCAAGAAAAAAATCTTTTTACTGTGTGTTATTATCCTTTAAAACTAAATAGCTTGCAAGAAAAAGATAGTTTTTTTTTTCTCCAACATAATGATCAATCCTGTAAAAACCCAGGGAGGGCTACTATTGAAGTTTCACACTAAATGAAAAGTATACTGTCTTTTGATACAACTTGAGGCACATTTACCTCACCATTAAAATGGACCAGGAGTACTATCAGGTCAGTAATTATTTAGACAAAATAATAAGCAGTATAGAATTTAGTAGCCATTAGGTCAGTTCTAAATTTTGCACTAAAATTTTAGCATACAGCTAAATTCAACCCCTGTGTTTCCTGAAGACATAGGTCAGCCTCTGCAAATTAATAAGAAATACACTTCATGCTCAGTACATTTTTGTGCATATAAATTATAAAGTTTGTTAGTTTATGAATGTCTCATTTAAAATCATGCTTAGAACACCTCTAAGAACATTACTACTATTCTGACAAACAAATCAATTCCAGGTATCAACTGGAATTGATCAACTTCTAGAGGTATCAACTGACCTACCTAGTGTGTATGGGCTTCTAATGCATGCTGCTAAATTGTATTTGTGATTTGGTTTATGATCTAGGTATTTCCGTGTAACAAGAAATTGAAGACATTTTATAGAATAAAGACCAGGGATATTCAGCACCTCAACCTGTAATTGAGGCTAAGCAAATATCACAATTCAAAACTTATTTCTCTGTGAGTTTTTAAGGGTGTTGCTTTAAGATCATGTAGATCTCTATTTGAGACTCAGATGCAATATCACATGGAAGCCAAGTCCTGCACATGTTTGATACAGAATTGCTTCACCTGCTTTTAAGGCACAAAAGACAGGACACAAGACTGTACGACTATATTTAGATATATTCTAATATATCTATATTCTCTTATATTATTATGATTCTCGGAAACTCATTAATGGTTTCCGTAAATGCATTGTATTATCATGTTGTAAACTAGTGTTCAAACACACACATGCTAAACCGCAAGTACCCTCAAATTTTGTTCTTGTTGGTTGCTGGCAATCACAGACATGTATCTAAAGATCTACTGAAGAAATTCACTGCAGCTCCTGTGCCTACTGAAATACCACATACAACTTTAGGGAACTCACTTACTGCATCTCAGTTATCGTGGTCTTTTGTGAGACTGAGCAGAACACCCCACCCAGATGCCGGGGGACTGCACTCACTCACGTGCTGTGCGTATTGTGAGTATAACCAAGAAACAGGGAATGGGTAGATTTCAGTATGACACCTTGTCCAGATCTAAGCATGACACTTAGGGGAGTACCTAAGCCATTGCAGCCACACTCCTGAGCTTTGCTGCTCACAAACAGGCAGGCAGACAACAGGCAGGCAGAACAAGTGCACCTGAACAGGCAGATGGACTGATACACTTGTAAGAGCCACAAACAGTTTAAAACAACAACCCCTTCTAAAAACTTTGAACACTATGACACACATCTTTGTTGAAGAAATGGGCCAAATTCCTTGTACTCTGTGTCACCATGTCCCCTCACCACCACCTCATGGAGGATGGAATTATATATTAGCTTAGCACTTGTCATGTCTCAAACGCAGTGAACTCTGCAGCTGCTCAACCAGAAAACACAGCAGGCAGAGGAGGAGACTGAAAATGTGAAACAGGACAAAAATACAACATGAGCAAAAATTGTGCCAAGAGCTCTGACTCTGAAATGCTCCTTGTCCCTGCATCTGAGCTAACAATGGTGAGTTTCAAAGAGAACAGCATGGCTACTATGGAATGACATCAAACCCCAGAGAAAGGAAATATGAGACCAATGCTGATACATCCTAGATATATCTATTTTATTTCTCTGATGGAAAGCTGTATTCCCTGAATGTATGAAGTATTTTCTAACTCTCTTGCAGACAACTGATTTGAATTATACAGAGGTCTCAGGGGTATATGTATTGTTTCTCTTCTTTATTTTTGATGCATATATCCTTATTTTCATCTGTGATATAGGATCTATTGTTCCAAGAAGGCAGATTTGCCACTAAGTCTCTACATATTTACTAGTCATATCCTAAGAAACTAGCATATATTCCCCCAGTTGCATATTTAAGAGAGATTGAGTGTGTATTGTTATTCATTGGTCCATTTTAGATTTTTTTCTTTTGCCTATTTTTATGACATTTCATTGTTAAAAGAAAAAGAAAAAAAGATACTACCAGTAAATCATCTGTTACCATTTACATATACATAGCATAGCTGCAGATAAGTCTTCCTTTTCCTTCTGGATTTCAGATTTTATCTTTCTGTAACATCTGTACATCCTGAATTCAAAATATAACATGACCTTTATTTTCTTAGTCTGCTCCAACCTCTGGGATAGAACCAATAGCCTTTTTTTTATAAAAGCCAATTCAGATGTTAATTTAGCTGGATCCAGCAACTGGCTGATTCATATTAGTGAAGTGAACATACAAAGCTCTCAGTCAGACCCATTTTATGAGTTTACAAAAGAAAAAAATACTGAAAAAATTATACACATCTATTACTGAAACCAGAACTGCATTCATGAAAATGAGTACAGTTAACAGATTGGATCCTAGGTTTAAGAAGAGTCCAGATCTAGACCCACCAGACGTGACAATCTGGAAGCTCTCACCACTGCCCCACAAAAAAACTGACAGATGCTCATCAGAATCATTACAAAATGTTCTGGCTAATCCCTAACAATTTCAAAACAGATGCTTAAGTCCCTACTTTAACTCAAGCTGAATCCAGCAACTGAGGACATAATGAAACTGGATCAGGTGGGTTTTTAAAAGTATAAATCATAAAATGGTATGTCAAAGGGCTGTTTTCCTAGTGATAAGAGAGTAGGGAAATATAATAGTGGATAAATGGTCTGTGTGGGAAGAAGATACAATACATTGTAGCCAGCTTCACGTTGATGTTAAAAATGAAGGGCATTGAATTTAAATGAGAGACAGGAGAAAATACATCTTACAGGATTTAAATGGCACATTCCAGAGACCATTTCATTAGCAGTTTTGAATAATATGATACTCATTTGCCAAAGTTTATGACTAAAAAAAATCAAAATAATTTATGAAACCATTATTAAAACATTTCAGCTTCTGAAAACTTCTTTTACAGGGTATCTCTTTTTCTTTTATTAAACCATAAATATGTCAATGCAATTTCATTAAAACCATAATGAAAGACATTACTAGCAACGGTGGGAAATGGATTCATTTGACAATTTGCAAAACAAGAACTGGCAGTATTCCTCTTGCTTTTCCTAATGACACTTCAGGTATTTGGACTACTTTCCCAGGGGAAAAAGCCGATAAAATGAATAAATGGCTTCCCCCAAGTACTGTGAGAGTGTGCTGAATGGCTCTGTGACTGGGTGCTTTCTAGGCGCAGGCATTTGGCACAGTGGAAGGCAACAACCTCTTCTGAAATAAATCAGGTAAGATTCAGGCCCCAAAAGGGACTTAAAACCTGCCTTCTCTCCATGTGGCTCCCCTTCAGGGGGGAAGCACAGCACCTCATTTCCAAAGGCACAAGGAGCTCTTGGGTAGAGGAGTTCCACGTGGGCAGAGGAGTTGGTGAGTGACAGAGGACACAAAAGGCCAACATGCACCCCCAGATCAGCTCCCCAGGGAGGAGAGGGGCTCCCCCCAGAGAGGCTGAGCACCAGGAGCTGGGCCACCAGAGCTGCGTGCTGGTGAGCTCTCTAGGGATCTGCCCAGCTTCTTTTCTCTCTCCCTGAGGTCTCACTGACAGCCAACAGCAGGAACAGGCTATTTGCCACTCATCACTTCTCACAGGACCATGGCTTGGTAAGGCAAACTGTAACTTTTCCATTTCTGAATCCAGAAACTGTAGGACGTGGCAAAAGCAGCACAGAATTGCCAGAAAACATTTTTTAAATAATCTCTATTGAATCCAGTGCATTTTAGGGGTCTTGTTTTGACCAAAATGCTCTTAAAATCTTGACAAACCATCTCCTTTTCTAAATATGCTTCTTCTTCCCACTTCCCCTACATCCCAAGGGGGAAACAGTCTAGGATATTAAATGACGTGGACTGAACCTACATTATAGATATAATTTTTCCTACCAGCAGAGAGAAATTAGAGGAAAAGAGAGGAACACATATTAATTCACGATTCCCTTAGGAGAAATAGCTCCAGCCTCAGCCTCCCCCATATATACTATTATTCCAAGAGTTGCCTTCATTAAAGAATATTCCAAGGGTAAACAAATCTCTATTTCCTCAATATTGAAAAAACACATTTTAGCTCTGATTCATCTGAATTCTTCTGGCCTCTTCTAACCTAAGGAAAATCAAGCAAGAAAGCAGCAAACAAACACATCATACTTCTGCCACCTTTACACTGTGCATTTTAATCTTACAATCACTAAATACTTGAAACCTGTCACATCATGAAGCACTACAAAAAGCCAAGCAGAAAGAAAATACTGTGCCACTAGAGATACACAGCTCAAGCTCAGGCTCATGAAGGAAAATATTTTTACATCTTTTCCTGAAAAATTAGACTTAATTGGATAGCCCCTATAGTGGAGCTGCCTCTTTCTCTGCTGGGACTGAACAAACCACTTGCTGCAAGGGACGGCTTAGTGTCTGGCAGTGGGATTAGCAATACCCTCTCTGTGTGCTGTGACTGAGATTGGACATGGCCTTTGTGTTAACACATCCTGTGTTTGAGCTCCTGCAGTCCACATGCAGGCAGTTTTTGTGATGGAATTCATTCACAGGAAAGCACAGTCTGGGATGGTTAAGGGTTTGCTTTATGAAAGTTCTCTATTACCACTTACTATGAAATATATAGAAATTGCCTCAGTGCTGGTCAGACCATTTAAGAATTGACTGTTCTTTTTCCATGAATTTAAAAGTGGAACCATTTTTGGAAGGTTTTCTGGTCACATACAGGCAAGATATGAAATTAAATTGGAGAATACTCCAAAGGGCCAGCAAGGAGGTAACATGAGCACTTAGATTGTGGAAAACCTTCAGAATTGGTTGAAGACATTGTCAAAACACATATTAGTCCAAAAATACCACCCTCTGCAGCCCAAAATGTGCCAGACACACATTTCAAGCTATTGCTTAATCCAAGGCAGTCCTCAGAGATCAGTCATCCTGACTACTGGCACACCTGCCCCAGAATGGAGATGCTGGAAGCTGTGTGGTCCCTCAGCTGGAGTCAGTCTGCTGGTGGATTCCCTCAGAGTCCCTTTTGGAGGCAGATGCCAGCAGCTGCAGAGGGAAATTGGCATTGCTGCCCATTTGTGCTGGAGGTGGCAGTAAAAGTGACAAGAACATCAGTCTCAGTGAGCCGAAATGCCCTGTCCTGGGAGCTTGTCATTTGGCACGAGTTTCAAAATCAGAAAATTGCTTCTACCCCAAATAATACTCAGATTAAACTCAGAGAGGGAGGGAAGGGGAGGTTATTTCATATTATGGAAGCTTCTCTTTTAGGTTAGAACCTCTCAGGGGTCGCAAATATCTCTACAGTACCTGTAGTTTGCAAACACGCCCTTTACCTGGCTCCAAAACTGCCATGCTATCTTTCAGTTCCCCCCTGCTTGCCTCCTCCAAGGAGTAAAGAGCTTTCCAACTCATCCAAATTAATTTGGACACAATGAATTTCAATCAAACAAAGCTTCCAAAAATACATTTTTAATGCTTCTGATTGAACAATGCAATGAGTAGAAATGGTCAGGAGGACTGACAGAGACCTACTCGGGGAATTTCTCCTGAGAAGGAAATAACTAGAAGGTTGTTAGGTACTTTTGAAGTGCATAACCAGTTTGCAATGCTAGCATCCCCAGACAGTGATATGTGTACAGAGGGTGCTGCATTTGGGATCATTACTCCTGGCTGGCAAAAGCTGCAGCAGCATCTTTCTGACACCAGTTTCCTGCAAGAGACCCAGAGGACGGAACAGCAGTAGATTATAAAATTGCTGTGAGCATAAAGTTATTGTCCTCTCTCCAGAGTCTGACCTCCACAAGCAAAAGGTCCTGAAGGTGTAGTTAATAAACTTCAGATCTCTGTCCTGCCAGTCAGAATGCTGTCCTGGAAAAGGAGACTTGGATCCTACTCCAACTCCAAGGATCATCCACACATTTTACATTAAACAGTCATTGGGTAAAACAAGCAGAATGACAAGGTGCTGCCAGCCAGGAATCCCCAGAAGTCCACTCTCTTCCCTGTGCATCTCCCTCCTGCCCTGCAGAGTCCCCAGTGAACTCTCCTTATTATGCACTCTCCTTATTTTAGTACCAGACTGTGGCCTCCTCCACTCTGGAAAGGTCTCTCCTGATATTGCACCCTGTTGTGCTGGGCTCCTCCAGGAGGAGAATGAGGCACTCACTGTGAATATCCTGAGTCCATAGGAAAAGAATTCTTTTGCTGTAGCACAGCCTGAGATTTCAAAACAGAACCTCTTTCTGTAGCAGAGTTAAAGCAAAGATTGGAGGATTCTTGTGGTGCAAATTCCTCTACTAAGTGGAAAGCACAGAATGGGTAGGAGCTGGGTCCAAGTCTTTCACCATCATACAGAAAAATAAAACCTCCACAACAATATTCCAGATCTATGATGTCATTTTCCTACATTTGCAAACTGCTCCCACTTCATGGCATTTGAACCATGTCTGTCTTCATTACAGAGACTTCCAATCTTCCACATCAATAAATTTAATTGTAGTGTGTTCTGGTGTCAGCAAGGACATTGTTTAGAACTGTTATGAAACAAGTCAGTAAAACATATGCCCATTACATAAATTTCTATGAATGCAGCAGAACTAAAACTGTGCCATTATGCTAATACATTATGCTAATAGAAAACATCTATCTATATGTATATGAATAGATATATGTATGTGTGAGTAGCTATAAAGTGTATGTGTGAAATCCAGCCTACTGCTTCCAGCAGCAAAATTCCTGGTGGATCCAAATTGCATAGAATTTCATCTTACTTCCAATAAATACATTTACAGGTATCCTAGCTGAGATTTTGAAGACCACTGGGAGGAACTGGCATCCAAATTCCATATGGAATTTCAATAGTCTTTTCTTTGCTTTAAAAATTTTTGTCTGTGTAGTCAACTGCAAAGATCAGTTGTCGTATTCAACTCCAGGTTGCTGTCAAATTATTGTTCAATAGCTGCAAAGAATTTCATCTGCACATTTGTATGAATTTTACTTATGAACATGTTTTCCCAAGAAGCACAGCTGTGAGTGCAAATGTGCACATCCTGTCCTGACAATTTGGTCCTCATCTTGGACCTGCAATTTAGCCCCTCAAAAAAAAACCATAGCAAACAAACAAAAAAGAATTTAAAAGCCTTTCCTTAGAGTTCCCCTGGAGTAATATCCAAAATATACTGTTGGGTTTATCCCTGATGAAATCTCAAAACAAAACAAGAAAATCCCTTAGATGAACTCCCTGGGCCTGAGCAGATTTAGTTTAATTTGCCACAGTCCTTTGTGGAGCTGCTGTTCCCAGGGAAGCAGCAGGTCTTGATCTTGGCCTCTAACAGATGGCCCCAGCAATATGACAGTAATAGCATCTGACATGTGTTGTTCCAATGATCTCCCTAACTCTCGGAGAAGTATGCAAGCGTTACATACCGTGTGCTGCTTCAGATTGCTATTTTTGGCATACTTCTGCTGGCATATGTTATGATGAACCATTCACAACATCTTACATTTCCATCATAAAATAAAGGGGAAATAAGAGAGTAGGTCCATAAGCTTATCATTTAACCTTGTTCCCAAGGTAACCTTTCCTTCACATAAGGATCAGCGCCACCGAAAGCAAAACCCAAACTGCATTTTGAGGGGTTACCTGTATTGCAGAAGTGGAGTCTGGGGGGTGGAAGTGACAGAGGTTGATGGAAATATTTATGGCCCAGCTCTTTCAGCATTTCACATATAATCAGAGTTTCCTACAACACATATTAAACAGAGCCAATCTACAATCTGAATGGCACCTAGTGATTAAGGAGCTGTGAGGAAGGTAACTAGAGGGGACTGAGTACCCTGTCAAGATCAAGTCTTCCTGCTAATTACAGGGGTAATGAACACATCCCTTTACAAGCCTAGAGGATTTTCTTAAGGAACTTGTGATTTTACTGATTGCCAGGTTTAACAAAATAGGATTTAAGACAGGGAAATTCTTTCAGCTCTGAGCAGAAAAACCTAGCTAAAGGAGAAACATCAAGGATTTTCACTGAGTGTAAGTCACTGAAATGTCTTAGCATCATAAACTACTCTTCACTGCTTTTTTCACAAATGAGCTGCTGCCAAATAGAGGACAGACGGCAACAGGGAAACCCATCTCAGCTGCTTTCCTCCTCAATTTGCAGTTACACCCCCTACCCCTTAAAAGCATATCTAACTCCTCATAAAATTATTTATTGTTATTGCCATGTGGGTTATTTATTGGGTCAATGAAGGACAGGCTCCAACAGCCCTCCCTTCCCTATTCCTCCAGGCCCTTATCTCTCCTTGACTTCAGCTGATGCTGCCTCTTCCTCTGCTTTGACTCAGCCTTGCTCAACTCCATAGCCCCATCTCCCCCTCACAGTCCTGTGCCTTTTTAACAACCTCTTATCCAAAGAAGTAGGAACTCCTTTTAGTGCTTCTGAAGGAGTTCTTCAGTGGAGAGGTGTGAAAAAGCTACAGCACAGAGGGAGAGGAGGAAAAAATTATGGGGTTTGGTTGTTAGCCTTAAAAGAAGAAAGAAAAACAGTTTGTAGCATAGCCTTGAATTTTTCTCTGTCATGCATCCAGAACAAAGTACCAAAGCTGGAGCACACAAAGTTACAATATTCACCACCTGAAGCATTAGAGAAGAGACTAGATTAGTGTAGCCACTTTTATAATTCTGGGTATAGACTGAGTGAACAGCTTAGAAAAAAGTGGAAACCAAAAGCAAAGGGTCCCATTCAAGTGACATGGAGAAGACTGTCTGACTGCTATGTATTGAAAACCCTCAGGAAAAAGGTGAGGGAAAACTCAGAGGAGAGTGGGGAAGGGGAAGTTTTCTGTAGAAGAACCTGGGCAGGAAAGGAGCCACTGCGATGGAGACACTGGCAAATGCAGACTGCTCTTTGGATACAGGGAAGACTGAAGGCTTGAGCCTCCAGGGAGCTGCTGGGTGTCACTACCAACATCTCTGGTTAACAGCACTCAGGGTATTCACAACACTCACTGATGCCAGTTTCTATGATGGCTCAAATTACAGCAGCAGAAAGAGTGGGACAAGGCAGAAGGGAAGAGACAACCATCCCAGATTGCAGGAAGGATGAACTCAGCTGATGTTGGGGAAAGATTTCTACCTTTAACAGCAGTGGAATATGTGAAGGGGCTGCTCTGAGGGGAGGTTGTGATGGATGAGCTGGTCAGAACTCCAGCCCCCATTTGTTCTACTGTCACCAGAGGGGCTTAATCCATCAACAACATGTGGAGGATGGCTGCATGGATGGTCTTCCTTTCCATGGCATTGCTCTTCTTTCCCACCCTGCATGCCCTCTAAACCTTCAGATAAAACACCCAGCAATACAAGTGGCACGGATACTGAGTGAAACCAGTTGAGTGAGAGGTTGATACTCCACTGAGATGAATGGTCTGGAAAGGTTCACCCTTTTCTGATGAGGCTGTCTGCAGACTCAGACAACGTTATGTTAGAATATGGGAAGATTATCTTGGCAAACAAAATGGTTAGAAATTCACTTGTTTTAACAGAAACTTAGGTTTGGTGCTCTGATGGAGTCATGTCAGCCTTGTTAACTCGTCAAATGGCTGATGGACACATTGCAGTTAGAACATCCAGAAATTTTTAATTTTTTTAGTCAGGGAAAGATAATGTCCATGTTAATTCAAATTCCCACTGTACTTCTGGGAGGAATATCCACTCTAAACAGTGATAGTTAAGGTCAAGCAGAAGTAAAATTCAAGTAACTCTGTCCATACATCAGAATTCAACTTGCTCCCTCCAGTTCTTAATCCACAGAGCCCAAGTGCAGGGCAGAGATTGGTGGCTGGGATCCCCAGGCCAGATACGCAGAGCTGGGTTCTCCTCCTTTAGACAGAAAACTTCTTATGCCTTTGGTCCATTCTGCTTCCAGACTGCTACTGTATTCAGAGGAGGAGGGAGATTTCTCTGCACCTGAGTTTTAAAAAGGAACACATTCCTAATTCTGTGAAGTTGGTACTCCTGTTCCAATCAAGTCATTCATGACTTTCAGGAGACTTGCTAAGGGAGAAGCCTGACTGGAAACCCCATTTGAACCTAAGCAATTTCCTAGTCCTAATAATGAGACTTCTGGGTTTTTCCAGAGATTTAGGCATTGGAAAATACCAGAGTCAAGCCTTAGGACCCTTAGGGTATTCAAACACCTTCAGTGGGTAAATTTGAAAGGAGGTGGCATTTTCCATGTTTTTTGACTTAGGTGTCTACACTTCACTTAAACTACACTTTTGCATCCTCTGTTTTGACATTGATGAGTAAGTTCAGGGAAAGTCCTGTTGAAGAAATAGCTGTTCTCCTACAAATGGGCTGCCACTTTAGCTCCTACATGAACAGCAAATGGACAGCCTGATGTCAATGCTGTTGATATTAAGTATGTGTTTCCCTGTTCCATAATGAGATTGGAACTTCACTGCCTCATGAAAGCAAAGGCCAGCAAGATTAGGCTGATGGAAGATGAAAATTTATTGGTAGAAGCAATCAAGAAACATTATACACAGTCTTTGAGTAGCAGGAACATTACTTTGGTTTACAACTGAAAGGCCTGGTTAGCTGCTCAGCCAGCACCTGACAATCATGTAACTGTATTAGCTAGCATGGGGTCTTTCTACTCCAGCTGGTCAGGAGCTTGCAAAACTACTGTCCATTACAATTATTATCTCCTGATTATTCTATTTACAAGATGCTCTCCCCAGGGGCCCCCTGGACAAGCTGCTGCAGAAGCACTGAATGCAGCAGTTGTGCTGGGAAGGCTCCTACTGTAAGTACATGCCTTGGGCACTCAAGAATCTGCACTGGCAAGCTGTTAGTTTTCACCTATAATTACTAAAATGGCTTGGGATCTGCCTGTCTGTAAGACACTACTCTCCCCAGGTGATGAGACTGTCACAGTGGCACTCAGAGGATGAGCTCAAGCTGTCACCATACCAATTTAAGAAAGGGCAGGACCTGCTTGCAATGATTTTGCTGAAAAGGGCTGCAAGCTTTGATATATTTTACCTTAGCTTGAATAGAAAGGTAAAATTCTCTGGAATCTCTTGACTTTTACAAATACCCCATAAAATCTAACAAAGCTTTTGTCATGAAGTTCTAAAGAGCAGCAGCAGTAAAAAGGAGGCATGCAAAACAGTACCTGTGTGTTGGGCAGATTATTGTTTACCTACATTTCTCTAGTCAACACCTAGTCTGTAAATAAAAAGAATATCACTGGATTAGGCACCCAAATTGGTGAAACTGAAGGCCTAAATCTTTTTGCAGAATTTGAGGGAGAGTTGGTAAGGAAGGAAAAAGAGAGCGTTGAGAGAAATAAATCTAATCAATGGTAAGACTTGCACAGGCAAAGATTTTACATTTAAGAGTGGGACAAAAGAGGCCTCCACATTTTCGTTAACAAAAGAACTCATCATCTACTATTTCCAAACAATCTGCCCACATACAGACACAGACCAAACACTCAAACTATCAACACAATGAGAAGAAAAAAATTAGCTTGAGCTTAATTTGGTTCAATTTTTTCCTTTGTAAATCACCACACATCTTAGCCTGATATTCGTTTTGCCTACAGCTCTCTACCTAATTTACATTCACATGCCAATATACCTGCTATCAAATTTGCTCACACCATTTCCTTGCAGACCCCAAGAGCTGAGCACAGAAAGTTAATGTTGGTAGTTTAATACCCTGAGAAGGGGAATTAAAAGCCGTTCTCCAAATTAACCCCAGGTTGTTTGAATATAAAGTATATAGCAAGGGGTGTGTCCCTTGATCCTTATCAGATGGGTGAAATATGCCCACATGTAGAGAGATTGAGATTAGCATGAATTTACATAAATCAATATGGCCCTCTGTGGAAAAGTGGGCTGTAGGAGGGAATATAAGCACACACACACTGCCCACAGGCAGTTGCTATTCAGTGGGAGCAGTCACATTCCTGCCATGTGATCCATGAACAGCAGAGGGACTGCCTTGTTCCAAAAACTGTGTTTTGGAACAGACTGGCTTTGGAACAGACTTTTGAAATTAGCTGAAGTCTAAATAATGGGGTCAAACAGATTGAGGATATATGAACTTACTGACTTCAGATAATAATTTTTTAATCAATAAAGCCATATCCTTGCTGTATATCCTGCTTCATCGCCTCCAGAACTTCAGAAGAATGAGGTTCCATCTCTTGGCTTTCTGGGAGCCCTGCTTATCCAAGAGATTTGAACTATCTCAGAGCAGGACAAAGTGACCTGGCCTTTGGACTTCGGGGTTTAACACACAAAGCACTAAGAAAATTCTTCTGAACTTTTTCACAGTGGGAGAATTTTCACAGGATTTCCTTGCTAAGCTGAAGGGGTTGTTAGACTCTCAACTCAAAGCTGCAGTGCACTCTTAGGAATAAACTAGCACCAGCACTATAGACTTAATGAGCTCTAACTTGCTGTTTTCTTCTGCAAAATTTTACTGTTCCACACAAAATTTTGTTTCAAATAAATTTAAGTTTTCCCACATCCACATGAGAAGGAGGAAAGAAGAGAAATGTCCTGGCACCACCTCGAGCTGCGGCCTCTCCTGCCTACTCCTGCCCAAGCAGACCAGACAGGGAGCAGGAATTAAAAGGCCACCCACCATTTGTGCAGTTATGGTTGTATTTGATGGTTTCACAATAACAAAATACAGGCTCCTTACACCTTCACACATGCATCAGCCCTGTTCAGTCAGCTAAATATTTTCCCCTGAGGATTCCCATGGGGAGAGCTCCCTGGACACAACCCAAGGACATGAGCCACTCTCTGTCATCAGTGGTTCCCTCAGGTTAATTACCTCCTTTAACATAGAGCTCTAAGATCTTCAGGATTATATAAACAATGCCTCTCTCCTTATCTATTGAAGTTCCAATCTAGCCTCTCATCACTGTACTTTCCAGGCTGTAATTGTAACACTATTATTGGTTATCACTTCTCTGTGAAGTAAAGTAATCTTGACTGCACCAGTTAATCAATACTTGGACCAATGAGCTGAGCCTTTTCTCTGGGCTGGGACAGCAATTGTAATTATGACACGATCAGCTGCCAAAGAATGGTCACCAACACTTGCATCTGACAGAGAAATGCAGTTTTAAATATCTGTCTGAAGACTCTGGTTTCACAGAGACAGTATTTCTTTAAGTCTAGTTAACTACTTGTCAGAAACCATTAGCTTTAGCTAATCAGTTACCATCCTTCTGAGGAATGACAAGCACAGCCTAGTGGGCTGGCTCTTGAGATTCCTTGTTGGCACCACCGTCCATCTGTCCAAGAGCACTGAGCAGAAGGCATCGCATTTGCAGTGAGGTCACAGGGCATCAAAGGGAAAAGCATCAGAAGGCAGAGTGGAGACAGACCAAAGAAAACTGTATTTTACTACAAGTCCTGAACACTTTGAGGCATCTGGTAGTCAATATGGGTTAGTTACATTATGTTTGCTCTGTTTTCTGCATGAGAACCATGCGTGCAGCTTCTTAGAACCCTGCACAGCAACTGAGACATAGGAGAACATAGAAAAATCTACTCAGAAAATAATATGGCCTCTTTTTATTTTACATGTACATACATACACACACTGAAAAAATATATTGCCTAGCCAAGGAGCCACACACAAGATTAATTAGGGCAAATAGCAATTTAAACACTGAAGGAAAAGAGATCAGCAAAATATCAGCTTGTTTGTTTGCTTTAATCTTCTAAAAAGACCAAAATAGATTAGTTTTTGATGAGGATTTTACACGTCCCAGAACTGTGAAATGTCCAAGAATGAAGCACTTAGGCAAATGTGTGAAAGTAGATGTACTGGTATCTTACCAAATAACGTTTTCACAAATCTGTGAGAAAGAAAAGCCCTTTCTGCAGTACCAAAATGAAACCATCTTTTGAAAAGGAAACACAAGTCACCTTGCACCATGCTCCAGGCAACTGAAAATAAGGTTGCTACAGGGAATCGCAGAAAACAAGTGCTGTCTACACCAGCTTCTGAGGTGAGAGTGCCAGGGAAGTGGAGCAGTCAGTCTCTTGAACTTGCTGATGCTGAAAAGGGAAGTTTTCTGTTTGCACCAGTTGCTTACCAAGACAGGGGAAACATTTTTTCCCCAGTTTGTGATTTCTGGCCTTTATACCATGTCCCGTAGAAAGCCGACACTCAGGAATTCAAGGGAATCCAGAGAAATCTGCTGTAGCTCCTAAGTCACAGCAATGGTTTTGTGCAAATTCTGCCCAGACAGCTTCAGAGTCACCATAATATATGCTTCTAGCCTCAAAGAGTTACTGCCAAGGACTACCACAGATTTCTTTGGGCAGATTTCTCCTGCTCCTCCATATATGTGATTTATTTCAGAGCTAACCAAATGGCTTATTTCACTTAAATTCAGACAACTGCCAAGCTTTGCCTGGAACCTGATAAAGTCAGAAAGATACAGAGTGAGAGCCAACCAACTGAATGGAGGCACAAACTAATGTTACATTTGCAGGAGCTGTTCCCAGGACTAACTTTGCAGAGAAAAACACTCACGGGTTACGTTCCTTTTCACCCTGTAGTAAACACCTAATTCAAATTTGTTCCTGTTGCCCCATATTCAATCCTGTAATTCAAGAAGAGTGCTGCATTTCTCTGTTTTGCAGGGAGCAGATTATTGTGCAGTGCAAATCTCACCCATGAAGCCAGCACTGCTGGCTTGCCCAGCAAACCCAGACAGTGCTTCCAGAAAGAACAGCAGAAAACTCACACAGCGACTCAGCAGACATTTAACCCAACACCTCTCTCCCCTCTTGCCCAGTGTCATTGAGGGAGCCCTGGAACTGAGGATACTCACTCCTCTTGTGCATAGACACTGGTACTCACAGCTTAGGACTTGCAAGGAATTTTTAAGGATTTATAAGGATTTTTTTAATGAGGATTTTCTTTTCCTTAATAGGCTAGGATTAGGCAACTCTTCTGCTATTGATAATCTTAAATTTCTCTCCCCTACCAAAGTTATGCAGGACTGCCTGTCCCTTTTCTGTTATACCCAAAAAGCAGATAGTTTCTCCCTTGCTGTAGTGTGTTCGGTTAGTTTATTCAATTGCTCCCCCATGTTTTCTAATGGTTCTGCCCTCAACTGTTTTTCCCGCCGCTGTTATGTCAGTTATACTGTTGCCTTAGTTACCCCCGCCTTATGTTATGTCAATCCCCTGGTTATGTAAGCTCTCCTCCCCTTGCTTCCCTAGATGGGAGCATACTCCTCCCTCTCTGGGCCCAGTCAGTCACTCCCTGTTCCACCCTTCTTTCCAGAGAGTTCTCCACTCTGGGGGCTATGATTGGCTGTGGTGCCGGGGCCCCTCCCTGACTGTGTAACTATTGGTTTTCCTTGTATGTCTGTTAGTCCAAGTTCACTCCCTCGCCTCCCTTGATTGGCCCTTTGTGGACCCCTCCCCTGGATTCCTCCCCCCTTTATAACTCTCTGTACCATGTTACTCTTGGTCACTCCCTGTTGGGTATGTGTTGGGTTCAGGCTGGGATCACTCCCTGGTTGACCACCACCAATAAACCTGACAGTCTCCAAAGAGTGTCTGGCTCTTTCCTCGTCTTCCTAGCAGCGATCTCGTCCGCACGGACGCAGCCCGAGGCCACTACCACCAAGGGGCGTTCGTAGGAGCAACCCTGGGGCCCTGCCACCGGGGTTGACTCCCCACCGCTGCAGCTGCCCGCTGGCCACCTTCAGCTAGCCGGACGAACCACCTACAAAGGCCGCCTCGCTGCACTCCCTGTTATACAAAGTTCCTTCCTGAGTCTCCAGGAACACTGTGCAAAACAGTAGTATGAAATTCCTGCACTTTAGGGGCTCTGAAAGCACTGGTGGAGATGCCATTCCCAACAAAGGCAGCTGCCCACTGCTACCCACTCTACATCCTCAGCCAGATCCCAGACTTCAGCCCCCATGTTAACTGCTGCTGCTGCCACCAATTTAAGTGGCTCTCAGACTAACAGCATTTTTAGCATCAACTTTCTATTCATATTTTATGCTAAGCAAAAGCCACAGACTCAGGTTCTTCCATGAAGTGACAGTCTCGTCGCCATCGGGCCAAAGGGACTCCAACAGGTAATTGCTGCTACTGACATCTAATTTTTTTCTATTTTACCTATGCAATTTGAAATAAGACTCCTAAATCCTCAAATTTTCATCTTGTAATCCTTATTAATAGCTTTTATACTCATTTTTATGGCCATTATCTTTTTTCACCAGCCCCTTTTCACTGACTGGATTTTAAAAGCTCTACTGAATTCGTATTTTGGGACTTCAAAAATATATTTCTCCAGAATATCCTTCCAAATAGCCTTGATAAACACTGATAGATCATAAATAATCAAACTTAACAAGTAACTAATTATGCTCTTCTGGGAGGCTGCTCCATTCAAACACATTGATCCCATGAGCAAGAGGTGTGCAGCCAGGGCTGGCTCACAAACATTTTGAGATTAAAAACTGAAACTCCTCATAGTCCAAGTGATTTCTATTCTCAGTAAAACTGGGGTTAAAGGCAGAAAAATGTCATCCTGTCTTGTAAAGCAGCTTAGCACATTTACTAAATGCCTCTGGGAGAAGCATCCCTTTTTCACCAGAGTTTTATGTGACCAATTCAGCTGTAACAGTTCTGGCTACTTTACTATCGACAATTTGACAAGTGGACTCAAACGAGAAATATTTTGTGATTTCCTTTCACAAACCTAGATGGGCGAAACATTAAATAGAAATTGAAAACCAAGTTCCATTGGCATTTTTCTTTTGGACCTATTTTCCCTGGGAATTTAACTTTATTTTTAGAGGAATGTTCCAATAGACTGCAGGAAAGATAACACTTGCTTCATTTCCCTTCCCTCCAGCCTTAAACATTCAGGATTTATACAGTTATTTTTGTTCTTTTCAGATCCTGCAGCCTTGCCTGCTTACAAAGTGTAAGAGGTAGACAGATAATTGTACTATTTCACTAGTAAACAGGGAGCTGAACATGAAACTGAGCTCAGAATTGGAAACCCTGTCAAAGTGTTGGTGAATCATTGTATGAAATAAATTGTTCACTTTCTGTTCAGTCCATTAGCTACAAGGATGGAAAGAATTGCTCTCACAACGCATAATGCTGCAATTTCCTATATTCACTTAGCACTTCCCCTTTCCCTTCTGCAAATCAGAGGCATTACATTTGAGGTTTAATTTGCTGCCTCTAACCATGTTTTCATTCCTAACTTTGACAGACCAAGCTATCACTCAGTGAAAATGCTCCAGCTTTTACATAGCATTCATGAGTACAGTGCTCTTCCTCCCCACTGGAAATAAGGTAATGGCAAGAAAACAGAGAATTAAATAGAGGTCCCTATGCCTGTCCAGCTGCAAACAGACCACCTTTTGTTTCTCCTGAGCTTTTTGAGAGACAGTGTAACAAAACTGAATCCACATGAATCCCATATCATCTGTATGCCAGATTTTGTGATGACATTGTGATGAGAAAATCAATACTTGCCTATAGGTACCACACAGTTGCCCATGCCCTTTCTTTATAAGTCTGAGGGCACCACTGGCTGTTTTTTAACAGTCCCAAGTGTTAGGCTTCCTAAGCAACTGCTTATTTAAAGCAGTTCTGCCTTTGAAATGGGGCAAGGGAGATTGTGTTGGCCCCACTGAGCACCCTGAGTACCCTGGAAAGCTTCACTCCAGCAGTGAGGCTGGGCTTACCACCTCAGAGCTGTGCACCACCACACTGTGATCATGTAACTCCCCCATGGAGCTGCACAAGGCCGCCCAGCTCCGCACAGCGATGTCCCACCAGGGAAACACCCTGGGTGGGCACAGCAGGGACAGCTCACACAGCCCTTCTGATCCACTACTGGCCTCAGAGAAGAGAAGGGACAGTGAAGAATGATGCCCTTCAGAGCACCTGCCCAAGGACCACAGGGGGCATAGATGGATGGTGCTGGTGGGCCTCTATTTTGCTTGTTTTTTTAAAAAGCATTAACCAGGTATGAGATTATTTGGAAAGAAGAGCTATGGAATAAAATTCTTGGAACTTCCCAACCTCTCTCTACTACCTTCCCTGTACATATGACAGTATGTGTTAAGTGATCCCACTACAGAGACACCCACAGACAAAGCCTGCGGAGTCACTCTGTACAAACAAGTCACAGAAGACAAGCAGTGGCCTTCTGAGGCCTCAGGAGCAGCTCAGAGCAGGAACTCTTCTCTGGGATTAAGACAGCTTCGTAACTCCTGCCCCTGTCAATTAGCTCAGGCCAAGTCTTCCCTTGGGTGCATGAACTGTGATGACCAGCATTGGGAAGGAGCAGTGAATGATGTCTCAGAAAACAGCAGCCCGTGTTGCTTCTTCACCTTCTGTGCACTGCATTTTTATTCTGAAGACAACATTTTCTTTTTTAAAATGTCTGCAAATTAAGTAAGGAACAGGATTTGCATGTTTGACTTAACAGCACTAGGTCCTGTTCCGGCAGACATGGATCTGTCTCAGAAAACAGTGGCTGGATTGAGACCTGCAGGTAAAATGTAGCTTTTCAGTTCAGCAACTAGAAAATCTATTTTGAGCAAATTCCAATTGAACTGACTGATGCTGGCACTAAAACATCTCTTGGAACATGTGCTGGCTTTGCAGCAGTTGAGATTTTGGTTCCTATCTGATGAGAGACGCTTGCTTTTTCAAAACTCCACCTTCAAATGATCTAGAGGGGTAATCATTAAAAGGGAACTCAACCAAATAGTTCCTCCTGAGAAATTCTGCTGGGGTGGCAAATCCACTGTGTGTATAACCTTAAACTCATTTACCATTAACTGACCTTATTCATATCTCTGAGGTTTGCAATTCACTGCAAGGAGGGTGCTGAAGGAGGGTAGCACTAGGCGTAGCCATCAATTGTAAAGCCCTGGGAAATGCAGCATCACATCTTCAGCATTACTCTACTTTCACGTAAAGGAGCAAGACTGGGTAGGGAGTTTGGTGACAGCTAGAAAAGTTCAAGGCAGAAAAGATCATCAACCATTTCATAATTAACATATCTCTTTATAATTCTTATCAAAAATGAAATAGTACCATATTCTAAAACATTTTATAAGAAATAAAAGTGATTTTATTTGTGTCATGCTGGTCTCAAATCACCCACATTTTCTCCTGTGGGAAAACAGGGCTGTTTGGCTCTAGGGTGCTTTATTGCTGTTCTGTTATCAGGATTGTACTCACACAGGAGCTCACACAGAGCCAGTGATGTAGGCACATTTGGGTTGTGTTTCAGGTCATGGGCCAGTTTAACTGAAGTGGACTGAAATCTCCCTCCTGCTGCTTCACAAACTCAACTCCTTACCTCCAAAGATGGAGTGTGGCAATGGCAGCTTCCTCTCCATTATTTTTTCTGGACATTTGAGATTTCTGACTACATTAAAAAAATGTCCACCAGAATATCCATCACCCACTTGCATCTCAAAATATGGGACTGTATAACCCATTTCACACTTACTACACCTGAATAGTCCCATGTGGCCCAAATTCCAAGTAGATGCCAGCACTTATTTTCAGTCTTACCTTAACATCTCAGCAGTTGGCAAGGAAATATGAATTCTTACTTGAAGGTGTTGGAGGGTCTTTTTAAACTAAATATAGTTGTTTTGAATAGATATTACTAAATTCTGGGGGTTTTTTTGTCTATGTACCTTTTCTAGAGAACCACATACAAAATACATCAACAGAGATTTCATAGAGCATTTCAACTGAGGATTTCATTGTTTAGCCTTCAAGATCATTTAAATTACAGGAAATTGCCAATAAGAATGCCATGGACATCTCTACAGCCTTTGGTATGACAACTGGAGGTACTCATTTCTAGTAACTTATTTCCTGAGATGTATATTTTTAATAGCTAATAATTTCTAGTATAACCAAGACTTTTCTCTTAGAATCCTGTCTCAAACACACTTTGAAGCCCGCAAGAGGAATCTGTCATTGTTGTCCAACTCTTTACTGAGAAGGCAAGAATTTGTCCATGAAACATCTCCAGAGCTGGAGTGACTGATACCACGGAGCATAGCCATTATATAAATATTGCAGAATTACTCCCTTCACAAATGATCTGGAAACATGATCATGGGTCCTACTGAGATACAAGGGAAGCTGTCATAATTCTAAAAAGACGCAGACTGTTCTGATAAAACAAGATGAAAAGTTTCCAGGCTGAGAAAGCTCGTTTCCTGAGTAGAAGAGAATTGCACTGATCCTTACCTAGCTCTTAATGAGACGCTAGGCTGGACAGCAGGTGCAATCCCCAAGTTCCCTGGGAAACTACAGCAGGGGCTAGACCAAAGTTCCCTTCTGGACTAGAGCAGTGGGTTTCTTTTCCTTGGCAACCAGGGTACTTAGGGAGAGCATCCTGCTCTGTGTCCAGCTTCCACCAAGACACAAGGCTGATGTCTGGCTGGAGCACTCAAGTTCAGCAGCTTGGAAGAGCTCCAAGTTCTCTAGAGTGTTCAGGGGAACACAGTGTTCCTGACAAATTCAGGCACAGACAGAATGAAATACAATACTCTATTTTGCTTATGAAGATGAGCAGCTTTAAACCTTGTTTGTAAAAACTACAAATGTTGGTTCCTCACTCTTGGTCTTCTGCCTCTGGCAGCTGTAACTAGCAGGTGAGTCACACACAGAGCTCTCCCAAATGGCTGATGAACTTGAAATAGAGCACCACAGTGATCATATATAGGGCTACACTCAGACCATGGATCCTATTCATTCCCTAAGGAAAGACAGAAAGATGAAGAGCCACTCTTTAGGTTTGGTCAAAGACTGAAAGAGGAGGCAAAAGTGTGGTTGACATATAAATACTCCACAGTGGTGGCTGTTGGTCATTACTGCTCTTCTGAGCTGTCTGAAGCCTTTTCCAGGCTGGGACTTCAAGACATTGTATGGCCTCTCCTCTGGTCTCAAGATGGGACTGAGTGTGCCAGTCTCTCTCCTGAGAGACAGCAGCCTAAACTGTTCTCTTGAAAAATTGTGGAGGCTCTGCAGCCTCCCCAGACCATGTCCCCCACATTTCACTGTTATATAACTGAATGCTCCTTTCCTGCAATTTAAGTCCATTCGTTCTTGAAGCTGGAGAACAGCTTGTCCCTTCCATTTTGCAGCTATTTCTATGTGTTTGAAAAAGGTTATTGCATCTCCCCTCAGTCTCCTCTACTCCAAACTATGCAATCACAGCCTCCCAGTTGATCACAGAGAAGCCAAGCTGCTGCTGGCTGGTGATAGCTTTCAGTAACTGCTGACTGGACTGGATTTGTACCAGCAGCCTGTAGGTGAAAGCCTTCAGCATCTTAAGCCCTCTGAGCCAGGCTGTCCTTTCAAAGACGTGAAACTTTTTTCCGTAATCCATTATAGCACATCACTAAATACTTACTACAGTACAATAAATTTCTGGAATTTTTTCCATCACATTAGGATATCCTAACAAGAGGAAAGGAAAAGACACCTTATTTCACAAAAGTGCATTTTAGGGCCAAACTTAAAACAAGATTCCCAACAGATCTTGAAGAGTGGAGAGGGAAAACGCAATATTTTACGTTAACACCTTCTGCATTCCACCCCCTTTACTGAGCAAATTAAATGAAACGCATGAACCATGTCTTGGTTTGCAAATGAAACTTGGTATTTGTATTTGCTGTCATGTCTCAGAGTGTTGTTTTTCATTTTAGGCTTTGCATGGTAGTAAACACTGCAATGGTTTACATTCATTAAGCTCGGGCCCATTTACTCTGTGCAGGCAAAGCAAGTGCATATATCTCAGACCCATAAAGCATCAGTTCAGAATTACACAGGGAATAAATGAGACTAAGCCAGAAGTCCAATTTCCAGAGTCCAGCTCACTAAAGCTAAACAAGTACCATATATAAATATGGCCTTTTCCAAATAAAACGTTAGTGTAATTTGATAACTGTCAATAATTCCCTCATTATGCCTAAATGAGCTTGTCATCCAAGGAGATTGCTGCATGGCTGATCTTAATTTGCTAATAAAAACCACAGAGAAGAATTTCAGCTAAGCTGAAACTATGTGATTCATAAAAGTGCAACAGTGCACTTTTTAAAGCATTCCTTCCCAGTCCTGGCTCCTGGCTGGCCGAAGCCCAAAGCCAGTTTGCTCTGCAGCCTGTAAACTGGCAGCTTTGCTATGTAAGAACAATGAGTGATTGTCTCTCTAAATCACTGTTATTCCTTGGCCCATTATAGTTAATTTATTTTTAATCATGTTGTATAATAGAAATAAAATCATTGGATTAAGCATATATCTAGCAGTGGGAGCCCATTATCTTTCGACAATGTTCTGTGTCATTGACATTATATCTTCACTGTAGACAGTTTCCTTGCCATCATTAGTCCTAGAATGACTATTGGATTTCAAGGGTTTCTCCCTAATCCATAATGAGATTTACTTGCTAACAGCACAAAACAAAACAAAGATATGCTTCTATTGTTTTACTGCTATGAAATCCTTATTTTAAGCTATTCAGAAAAGTCAAATATAAATCCAGATATTATAAGTATTTAAAGTTTTCTTGCATAATTCTGATTCAAGGGAAAGCCTTGGTAACTTTGCAAGCTTTGAATCTTTGTTGCTTATTGTGGCTTTATTTTACTTAAGCAAGCAACAATACCTTGCCAGTTCTTGAACTAAGTAAGAGTTACTATTTCTTGCACAATGATTTTTTTCAGACTGGTTAAAGCAAATCTCAGTACAGTCCATTTTCTCCAGAAAGGGCTACAAGGGGTTCATCTGATTCCATGGAAAGAAAGAGGGAGAAAGTTTCCTGCTAAGGTTGACAGCAATTCCTCTGTGTTAAGGGCTAGCTAACAGTCAGCACTAATGTTGGGAGGTTAAAAACTCCTCCAGCATGCTGATCCCCATGGGATAACTCATCAGCTCTTCGTTTGTACCAACGGAAGTCACTGTTGAATCTAAAAGTAGATTTTTCCTCACCCTATTAACAGCAGCATTAGAATGCAGCAGGGACCATCCACAGAAAAAAGCCTTTTCTGTTATCTCACAGTTATCTCTGAGGAGGTGGCAGACATCCCTGTGAAAATTATCTGTATAGCTTGCCTCTTATTTAAGGATATGCTGGTACTATCAAGTGGTGCCTTTTTAATGCTGAAATTGCTAGCAATATTTAAGAGTCTCTGCACGACTCTTTCAGGTGGGAGAGCAGCTTCAATAGTTACCTATTTTCCATATATGTAGACAAGCTGTGACACTTTCACCCTTATTGACATGATCTGCATAAGCCATGTGGTTTCCATTAAGAAGGGTCCACACAATATAGTCAACTCACCATTATCTTGGCTAATAGGAGAATAGAATAACCCAGATAAAGGAAAGACATGCATAATTATTACTTCCAGATAAGAACCGGCTCAAATATTTCTGCACTGTGCTCCCCAGACAGAGCTTGTACTTCTGTCAGAGCTTGTCAGCTTAGAGTTTATTAAGTCAGGCATTACCTGCATCCATCTGATACAAGCAAGGCAGCTTGGGTGTTCCTATGATTTAATCACTCCACAAATACTCTAGTAACTGAAAATCATCTCAGCCATAATTAAATAACAACTTCCTTATTCACCCTTTTATATGTTCTGATACTGGCACAGTGTAGACCCAGTCAAGCATGACCAAGTCAAGGTTGAGTGTAGAATAATGAGGGAAGGCAAACTATGCCTGAAACACAAGAGGAGTTAAGTTCAAGACACAAGGGAATGCAGAAGACATAAAAGGATGCAGAAGGACCTTGGATTCACATGTAACAGTGATGTTAAAACAAGTGCTTAATCTCTTATTTCCAGATAGCAATCTCAGAGGAAGCACTCTCGGGACTGTCACAGGTAACATGTGTGAACTACAACTACCTTTCTACATGAAATGTCAGAGGTTTCTTTTTTTAGTGTCTTGCAATTGCTCAGCCACATTGAACATTTCTCAGTTGTGGGTTCTCATTATGTATAATCTTCACAGACCTCTTAATACCAATACATATCCTTCCTAATCTCTGGTAGCTACTGGTACACAAATTGTATTGTTCAGTCACAAGAGACAAAGTTCTGTAACAGATATATGTCTTTACCATTAGAGTAAGAACTAATGTTTTCTTACAGAGAAAATTAAAATGTGGCAAACAATTTTTTTCCGGATTCTTATGGAAGGGAAGGGATAATGAAGAAATAAACTCAGGCCTAATGAAATCAGCAACACCATTTCTTAAACATTGAAGAGAACCATTTTGTGGAAACCAAACTGTTGCCAGGAAAGTTTTTTAATGGCATACTTTTACATGACATTGTGCTGAAGAATTGATGATTACATTCTGCCACATTCCATGTTTCATTTACAAATTAGCATTGCCTTGGTTTGTCTGCACATTACAGTTAGACAGAGCTACACAATAATGCAAGCCACAGGCCAAGCTGTAAAGGGAAAACTGGTGGCTCTGATAAATTAGCCATCTCATGTAACTGGCTACAGAAAGAGCAACTGACAGCAAATCACAGTGCCAAACATATCAAATCCCTAAATATCTGTTCATTTTGCTTAAAGCATCACATACAGTGTTTAGATCACTGCGGAGGTCCTGGACAACATTTTCTATACTCCTGGTATCCTTCAGAATCTCAATGCTTTGCGTATATGGATTGAAATACACAGAGAAGGGACGATTGATTGATTTGGCGAAGTCCCTGAAAGGAAAAAAAGAAAATTAACTTCCTTTTTTTTTCCCAGCCACTAAAGGAGAGAAAATTAGATTTTTGAGTCAGGGAAAATAATTTACCTCATCTTTTCTTTGGCCTCTTCAAAACTCTCTGAAACAAAGTAAACTTCCTGGAAAGTAGTGATAAGGCATTCTTGCAAACAAGTTGTCTTTGGATCAAATGTTTTCACATTGGCCTTGTCAGAGAGAGCATGCTGCAAAATATACCACAGGATCTGTTAAACTGGATTTTGATTATGCTGTATCTACATCAGCTGCTCATATATACAGCTTTTATATCACTGTCCTATATGTTTCCCGCTAATTGGTAGCTCATCTTGTTTTACATATAGCATTTTTTCCGTTTAAACAGTCAACAGAATTTGTTATTTAAAAGGCTCTTACTATGGGAAATGGTTTTTCCCCTTAATAATAAAGAAGGTGTTAGAAATGCACCTGCCATGAACATACACAGATGTAAATGTTCAGATGGAAAAAGAAAAATCATCAAATAACCATTTTTGAAAAATTACCTATACAATTACAAACATATATATATTGTCCCCAAAATCTCATTTAACTAGCGGAATTCATCTTCATCTTGGTGGGTAAATTGGGTCTGACTAAACCATTCATGTAATCTGTACTTTACATTTTCAAGTTAAAATCATATAGTATTTTCCTGACAGTAAAAGTGAAACTACATATCTGAAAACCCATTCAATAATGACAATGTATCGCAAGACAATGAAATACATTACAATTCTGCCACACAACCTGAGCAATAATGCTTCACATAGTACTGCAAAGAAAAAATAACTAAACAGATATAGATAAGTACAAGAGACATTGGGCAGATAAGGCAAATGCTACCCAGAGCAGAGATTTCTGATCAGCCTTTCTCTTTATATGACTTTCACAAGTCACTAGAAAAGAGAGGTTCAGAACTGAAAATCAGGTACTGAGACATTTTCCAGGAAAATGTTTTCTCACTCCCCTTTCAACTTGAATACTTGGGTTGGCTTTTGCATCTATCTTATCTTCTAGAACACACATATTTTCATTCTCAGTCCTCTGTTACAGAAGTATAAGGTAAGAAAGCAGAGCATATTTAGGTCACCTTTCAACCTTCTTTAGTCCCCTGATACCTATATAGAGTGAAGATGTGAATGGAAATCATAAAGAAATGACAGGAAGGAAGCAGATCCCTGAGGTCCGAAGGTGTCTCTGATTTCTTTACTTTCCATCTGCATGGATGTTCTTTATAGTGGAGTAAAGTATTAACCTTAAGGTATTCACAACTTTTATCCTTGCTCTTGCTTATACTCATTCCTAAATCCCTGTGAAAGGCTCTGAAAATATCACACTAACTCTCAACCTGAAGTCTCCAAATAGCAGGACAGAAAACTGGAACAAGAGCCTCTTCCTCCCACCTCCTCTCTCTCCAAAAATAAATACATGAAAAATTAATGCATTGAATCTTAAAATGTCAGGGAATTAACTTTCTTTAGTACATGTATATTTTCTTTCTCACAAGGTTTGCTGTTTCTAGCCAGCCATTAGTCAAACAGGTTTGAAAACAAATATAAACAATGGTCTCTCAACCATCATCCTCTTCTAAAAGGACTGCAGGAACAGACTCACCTTATTAGGCCCCTGTTTATATCCCTGTTGTCACTTTCTCTTTGCAGAACCATGTCGTTGAATGCTTATAAATTAAGGCATTTACCTCCTTTTCTCAAAATGAATTTGCCTTTTCTCACTTAGAATTATAACAGATACCCTGGGAGGGTATCTATAGATAAAAATCTCCTCTTAAGGTGCCTTTGTGCTTCCAGGTGAGACTTGGTGGCTCAGGTGTCTAAAGCACAAAGTTTCAAAACTCTGAGTGGACTGAGTGAGGCTGATTCCTTGGAGGGAATGAAGATGATGATACAGGCCATGATTCCATAGGAACTGACTACTTCTGGCTCATGGATTCTTTGCTGTACTGTGAAAGGTTCAACAGAAAGGGGGATGCTATTAACTTCTCTACTTACTAATGGCCTCTGATGGGCCAGGTCTAGTCATTGGGACTGAAGTTACCAGCATCAAGAAGGGATCCAGCCTGTGGATCTAACATTGTGAACATTGTGAACAACTGTTCTAGTCATTGAACCCTAATTTTATAAAAGGAGAAATTTAAAGAGAAGGAAAAGCTGATGCTATCACAGGGGATGACCCCTGAGAAAGCCTTTCTAGTTATTCTCCTTAGATAATCCATATGAAATGACTGATTCTTTCTGGATCCCAGTTTAGTTATACATGAACAGAGGTGCTGTTTCACAAAGCAACTCTGCAGAGAGTGGAACATGAGGACTGCAACATATGTGCACCCTGGACACCAAGGGTAAAGTATTCAGACATGCCTTCAAAATTAGGTGACAACAGATCAGTTATTTTTAGGATTACAGTTTGGAAACAAAAGATGTAAATTCTGGTGAATTTCCACCCAAGATCCCTGTCTCCCCTCCAAGTTCTTTTGGCTCTTAGATCAAGTAGGAATTGTCTTGGCTACCAAAGCAATGTTTCCATCTTTGCAAGTCTGGATGGCGTCTTCAAATTGCACAGCCTGGCATCTGTAACATCTGCAACTGAGGTGATATTCTGATGCCAGTAATGCCAGAGATCAGCAGTTGAAATGAGCCTACAGACAAACCTTCAGAGAGACCATAATCTCATGTGAACTAGAATGGTCAAGACACCAACTCAAAGCTGACCAGAGCATTTATCAGAAACTTTACAGTGCTGTAAAATGCTGGTCCTTGGCAATCTCATCAGTTTGAAGTACATAGTCTCAACAAAAAAAAAAAAAATTGTCTGGTGAGTCCAAAAGCTTTCAGCTTCCAGCCTGTGTTTTTTAAATACATGCTACTCACTTATGGTTTGGTTGGACACTCAGTTCTTGAGTGAACTCAAATGAATAAGTACCCAATATGTATTTCTCCATGAGAAACCTCTATGTTATCCACCTCCAATGAGATGTTAGGGCTAGCACTCATGAAAAATAGCTTTTGGTAAAATAGGGCACCTCACCATCATGTGGATCTGTGGTAACAGTCTCTAACAGCCCATTCATACAGACTGTACTGCTAATGCTAGTAATACTATTGGTGAGTCTTCTTTAGTTCAAGAAATAAAAATTTGGAGTGAAACTTTGAAATGAATCATTACTGATTCTCAGGAAAAGTAGCACTATCAGACAGATTAAGAAGTAGACAATCATTTGTACTGAAAATAAGCATAACAATAAAGAAATGCCTCCACTTCTTGCCAGATGAAAGCTTCAAAGAGTGATTGAGGTGCCTAACAACAGGTGCTTAAGGCCTAGGCTGCCTGATGTATTGTACTGAGAATGGAAGATACAGCACAGGATCCAAAGAAGCCTTTTACACATTTCTGCAGTGACGGCTGGTCAGAAATGCTAGGGCATGTCAGATGGCACCAGGCATTTACACTGCATAACTATGAATCATTTCCTAAGTGACCACTATCACTGACACATGAAAAAAGAGTTTGGTCTTGTAATTCCTCCTTTGAGTATAAAAATGGATTGCAATAATACAACTCAGAGCTTTTCAGGTTTGAGAAAGAAAATAAATGAAACAAAACCCAAAAAGTAAAATCTTCAGCTAGCAAGGGGAAAACTTGAGATGAGTTATAAATACTGCACTGTCTGAGAAGTACAGGAGGGCAGAATAGGAACACAGGTGAGAAGCTGTGTGAGTGCCAGTACTGATTCTATCACCTTGTTTTCCCAGGGGGAGTGCATAGAGTCTTGAAAAACCTGCTCTTAAATGTTTTGCTGCTTGTCTACAAAATGTGTTGTGAATCTGACAGTGTCCTGTATTACCAGAAAATTTTGTTCAATTGTGTAATTTTATAGAAATTCTAGAAAAATATGGAAAATCTCTCTATTGAAAGATTCTAAAAATTAACACCTGGGATCCAGGAGTTGTCTTCTTCATCCTCTTCAGAAAACAGAGCCAAAATTTGCATTTTATTTTTTTTTATGAAGTCCAATGCTGGCACTTCTTAAATTATCATTAAAAAAATACAATTGGATACTGTACTTGACTTTAAAAATTTATAGAGAGATTTTAAGTCTACCTCTCTGTTCAGTATAGAAGCATACAACAGGGATGTATGACTTGATCTACAGCCAACTGAAGTTGATAGGAGACTCCTTTAATGAAAGAGTTCAAGAGAGCATCATACAAATTAAATGGATTAAAGTTTCCAAAGACATTTGAACTGCTTTTTAGAAACAGTTTTAATAATTGAAATGTACATTATTTCCGTCTTATCTCTACGTCCCAAATACATACTGTGTAATAGTGTTAGCTAGAGTTAACCTGACTATATTAGGCAGAACATTTTATAACTACTTACTGTATTATTCTATTCCCCCCAGGCTTCATTTTTAATCTTCTCTTTCTCCTTATTTTGTTGTGCTTTTAATTATTTTTTTTTCACTTGATGCTTTCATAGCATGCACATAAGGAGATGCATTTTTCATTATCTGAAATTTTAGCTCTAAATACTGAGTGGGGAAAAAGATTTCATGGGAATCCTATAGTGATGGGCTGGGGCACACATTTCTCTAGCTGTTTTTTTTTTTATTTGTTACTAGAACTGTTGACCAGATTTGTGAAGTGGAGCAGTGTCGTACAGAAACAGGGATGACTGAACAAGCCATTCAGTCCTCCAAACAACCCAAATATTGCTTGCCATTTCTGCCCTGCAAAGAGACTCATGTACTTCTAGAAATTTATACAAATTATACATAAAATTGGCCACCGTTTTATTTCCTGTGCATACTGCTGCATTGAAAAGAGAGCTGATAGGGACAGAAGCTGGAGAAAGGCTTTTCTTCTTGCTTGCCAAAGGACATTAATAAAATATGCCTGTGCAGTCTCAAGGGCAGCCTCAGTAAATTTGCTGAGAACACCAATTTGGGCAGGAGCATTGTTCTAATGGAGAACAGGAAGGCTCTGCAGAGGATCTGGACAGGATGGATCAATGGACGGAGGCCAGTGGTTGAGGTTCAACACGCCCAAGTGCCAGGTTCTGCACTTGGGTGCCATCAAGCCCACGCAGCAAGGAGTGGCTGGAAAGTGGCCCATCAGAAAAGGACACGAGGGTGCTAGTCAATAGCTGAACATGAACCAGCAGTATGCCCAAGTGACCAAGAAGGCCCATGGGCATCCTGGTCTGTATCTGCAATAGCGTGGCCAGCAGGAGCAGGGCAGTGACCCTCAGCAATGATGAGGCCATACTTTAAGTCCTTGTCCAGTTTTGGGCCTCTCACTCAAAGAAAGACATTGAGGCTCTGGAGAGTGTCCAGAGGAGGGTAGTGGAGCTGGGGAAGGGTCTGGAGCACAATGATGAGGAGCAGCTGAGGGAACAGGGTTTGTTTAGCCTGGAGAAAAGGGATCTCAGGGGAGACCTTTTCACTCTCTATAGTTACCTACAAGGAGACTGTAACCAGGTAGGGGTTGGTCTCTTGTCCCAAGTGAAAAGTGACAGGAGAAGTGGAAATGTCTTCAAGTTGTGCCAGGGGAGGTTTAGATGGGACATTAAGAAATATTTCTTCACCAAAATGGTTACCAAACATTGGAGTAGGCTGCCCAGGAAAGTGGTTGAGTTACCATCCCTGGAAGTATTTAAATGATGTGTGGATATGGCACTTGAGGGCATAACCTAGTGGCATATGTGGCAGTGCTGGGTTAAAAATTGGACTTGATCATCTTAGAGAACTTTTCCAACCTAACCTATGACTCTAAACTCAAGTTAGCAAAACTCAACATTTCAAGATCTGCCTTCCTAGTGGGAGGGATACGTAAGTATTTGAGCTTCTATGGGCCACAGCCGTCCCCATCTAAAGCATGGCAGAAGTTATTTCCGAAAGGATGTCTTCACTCTGATGCCTGTGAGAAGTATGAGTGTTGCACACATGACAGGGATATGTCATGGCCATGCACACTGAGTCTCCTCCTCCTCCCCACTCACCAATGCTGAAATAGCCAGCATTGTTCTCATCATTTTCAGAGCAATTGCTGCCATCAATAAGGATTTCAGTTACAATCGGGATCTCAGCAACAGTCTATTAGCATGACCTTCCTTCAGGTCAAGGAAGAAAATTGCCCTCCCAGTAGAAGCTAGGAGGGAGATTGTTTTCTCAAAAAACAGGAGGAAGTGACAATGGCTTGATGCAAGGCTGTGCACCAAAGTCATGGGTGCCCAGACATTCTCCTTCCCAAACACCTCCCTGATAATATTTTGCTGACAAGAAGCACATTCATGCCAGGATTGCAGTCCAGAAATGGCTTCTCCCATGGTCATTTTATCAGAAAACTTAGTCGTTTTTTAAATTTTTTTCCTTAACTTTTACCTTGCTTTCTACCCTGGAGCATATTTCCACAGACTTTTCAATATTTTTCACCTTATCAGTCCCTTCATGGAGACTATGTCTACTTTTGGTATGCTGCTGTTCTGTTCCCACAGCACAAAAGTGCTTAGTTTATCAGTAACTGAAATTTCTAACTTAAGATCAGTATATGCAAGATCTCATGAAATTTAGTACCTTATGATACACAAGAGGTCAAATTAGATGATCTAGTAGTCCCTTCTGGCATCATATCTACAAAATATATATGTAGTGTAACAGAAAAGTATATAATATTATTGACTTAGAGCAAAATTATTATGATATATAACTGGCCACAACACTGCAGCAGGTCAATGCAGTCGGTTAATGTGCAGATTATTTAGCTTTTAGCATTGCTTTTCAAAATGATTATTTTTTGCGTTTATACTCTGAGTTTACTGCTGAGCAAAGAACCCAGGTCTGGGGTCACAAATGTGTGGTACCAAATATGCACACTTGACAAGAATAATGCATTTGTTTATGACATTGATGGTAGAAGATTTATTATGTTCTTGATTATTCATTTCTTCTTTTTTATGCCCTTAGATTTTGTAAATTATATGGTAGGTATTTTCAGGGTCATCACATAGCAACCTTAACTGTTAGTTTAAATAAAAGGTCTGGTTCTTTAGAGAATCCTGCAGAGTTTGGGGCTTAGCACTGAATGTTGCTGAGCCAAAGGAAAACAAGTGGGGCATCTTCATCTCTTTTCATTCAAACAGCTTTGCACTGTGAGTATAAAATATTGCCAGGCAGATATGGAATGTTTCAGTGGCTGAAGTATGCACAGAACTGAGAGCAACTCTAATGCAATCAAAGAAAAAGCACTAGAGAAGGTAAATTTCTTCAACATTTTTTACTACTGGAAGTATAGCAGTTTTACTAATGAGCTTCACCCCAAATATTCACAATTACAGGTAAAACAAATAGCAGAAAGAGACTGAGATACTTCTATTAAACTGCGAAGTAGCCCACTGAAAGCCAGCCCTGGAGGGTGGGAAGATGTGGAAACTCAAATAAACGATGCTGCAAAATAGTTTTCAATACTCTTCCATATGTGCCTTCTAAGTCCAAATGTTTACCTGCAAGGCCAGTGAGAGTTCGTTTGGGTCTCTGAAGACGATACTCCTCCCTCTCTTTACCCTTCTCTTTCCCCTTGCTGAGAGATGTATTATGTCCCAAAATACTACAGCTGTGACAAAACACCTTTTGCCCGTTCCCCATGTTTTCTAGGCATTAAAAGAGGCAATAAATTATCCACTTCAACTACTCACACCATGCAAGGTTAAACACTTTCACCCTTAAAAGTATAGGGCTCTATGTATTGTGACATAGGCAAGTTCAATGTGAGTTCATATGCATTCCTTAATTTTAAAGATGATTAATCATATCAGGACCTTAATGAATGCTGTTCTTTTCATATCAATAATGAATCCACTCAGGTACACTGGATTACTTAGAACAGAATCATGTCTGATTTCTAGCACTTTTTTGTGGGTATTAAAAATACGTGCTCCTCATCCAAACAAAGCTTTTAGAGCCCAAGGCACTCTTACCTGCTAGAACCCTTGAGCCCCCTTTGACAAGAAATAAAAATTCAAACAGAAATCAGTTTTTTAGTTTATGGTTGCTTTGGTACTTTGGGCCTTACAAGTCCATTTCATGCTTCAAGTGCCAGCTGATATTTCAAACAAAGCTTTTAGGTCAATACCGTATTTTAAATACAAGCTTTTTATCTTGAGAATTTTAACTGTTATTTGAAAGTCAATATATTTACATACACCTATTTTTTTTGTTAAGATTAAAATTTTACTATGCTTCAAAGATACATACCTTTAACTCTCCAATAGAAGACAGAAGTCCTGCCCCATAAGCACGCAGTTGTCCTTCTTGCTTGCAAAGGCCAAATTCAATGGTAAAGAAATAGCACTGTAAAATATACAGATATTCAGTACAAATAGTATAGTTGCAAACAGGCACTTCAGCAATAGCAATCATACCATATTCACTTGCCTGTCCCACTTCTTTAGAATTACCTACTTTGAACATAATCTCAGATAACGTGTATTGTTGCTGCTAAGTAATGTAAATGTCATGATCAGCAGTAAGGAAGCTTTGCACAAAAATTTGGTATTTTGTTCTTTGTCTGGGTACACAAGCAGTTCACAGGAATGGCCAGTTAGGAACAGACAAGCAAGATCATTTTTAGGTATCAAAGGTACTGATAGTAACCTACAGAGGTTTTTGAAACCTTCAGAAATAAATGAGATGCCTCAAAACAGAATCCTGCAAGGCAGTTGGTCTGACTGTCTAGGAACATTTGAAGATCTCTAAGATGTAGTTCAAAGCACTTAGTTTTAAGCTCAAGCTGATATCACTTTAAAGTCTGAAACATACTTAAGTTGAATTAAAATTAATTTACTTATATGTATGTGCTTAAGAGCCTTCCTGAGTTGAGGCCTTAGTCTTCACTAGATTTTATTCTGTCATAAATAAAGAATGAATATGGCATTTGGTTTCTTAAATTGCAGAAAGATAATTATATTCAGTCAAATGAATTCACTTGATCAATGAATTCATTTGAACAATAACATTGTTTTTAAGGTCTAAATTCCATCTGGTAATGTATCTGACCTGTAAAAGTGATGACAAGCTGCAAAAAGAGATCTGTTAAATCAACATTACAGTATTGTATCTAATTTTGCTGTACCCAGCTAACAAAGTTAAATGCTAGGAAGACCATAAGAGGTACTGACAGTCTACTGTCCACTAAATGCTAAAGATCACAGTCATTTCTGCTCTTATGGTACTGGATTTTACTTTGTTTTTTACAACACATCACATGCTTTTTGATATTAGATCAAACATTTGAGATTAAGATGGTAACTCTTCCATATTGTAAACATATGAAGGTTTTAGGAAGTTGAGATCTAAGTTATACAAAAATATTGTACATATATATATACACCCATTCCTATATATGTTTGTGTTTATTACATCATCTGACAATTTCGGGCTTTGCACAAAGAGGCATAACTCCACTGTACCTAGAAGATTTATATGTCTTTGCAGGAGATATAAATTTAGGATAAGAAATTATCCAATATTTTGTAGTAAATTTTAATCTTTTTAAGTAACTTCACAATACATCCTAATACAATCTTGGTGTTTTTCCATTCACGTCCTCCTTAATCCCAACTGGGTTTCATATTAAATATAGAAGACTCCAAATTAACAGCTCTTTTAAGTTCAACCAATCTTTAGAAATTCAAAAATTATTAATTGCTTAGCCTCATAAAAGTTTCTGTACAGCTAGTGATTCATACAGCATAGCACTATGCAGAAGGGTATAATAAAAAAAGAATAAAAACTGATGAGCCCCATGTCTGATCCAAACCTGCTCAGTCAGCTGAGAAGAAGGAACCAGCGGCAGAGACTTCAAACATCTCAAGTCTGATTCCATCACAGTAGCCAAATGCAGAAATATCCATAAAGGAAGGTGAAAGCACAACATCATCAAATAAAACAAAACAAAGAAACAAACACAAAAAAATCAAATTTCCACCTCTGGCTTTGATATTGACTCAGGGAAATCAAGCTGGCATAAATTTTTCAGTACATCAGCTGCTATCACCACGTAGAAGGTAGGCAAGACAACAGGTTTCTAAAAATATTGTCTCAGGGACAAACAGCCAATAAGACAAAGTGACGAAGGCATCACAGAAGTAGTGAGCGAAGCTGAGACCTATCACAAAGAGTACAAATTTCGCTTCCCTGCCTAAGTATTTTGCCAGAACAGCTATCAGTAGGCCACAGTCCTGCTTGTATACATGCTGACACAGCTAGAAACTAACTGCTCAGCTTTACACTTAAATCCCACTAGTATCTTTGAATTTGTCCCCTCTCCCTCAGGGTTCCATAAAGGAATCTATCAGGTAGTAGTTCTTATGCTACAAACATTAACATTCTGACAGACATACAGCAGGATTAGACTCCTGATAAAACACAGTGATCATGCTCATTTACATTTTTAAAATCAACAGCAGCTAAAAAGGAGTCTGGTGTTTGTATGTTTTAGATCCGTAAGAGCTGCACTTAGTGCCCACATGTGGGGCACCTCTACTGTTGACCTTTCTTAGGCTGAAGAAGACCAAACCAATGTCATGCTGCTCCCAGGAGAAAGCAATCTATAGGGCCAGCAGAGGGAAGCAGCAGAAACGTTCTCCACTCCTCTGAGGATGTGCACTCTGGGGGCTGGAAAGCACAGAAGGCAGAGGAGCCAACACAGGCACTGGTGAGAGCAATTCCTGCTGTCCAGGGTGAGCAGTACCCACGAGATAGGTAGGACTTGATTCCACTTCCTCCCTGATGGATAGACAGTAATTAAAGAGGGAGCTTCTTTTGCATTGGTTCAAAAAATATTATAATTGTTACTGTAATAAAAGGGAGTCATATTTATGAGCTAGGGCTTGCTGGTGAGAGCCAATCTTTACTATTTATAAGACTTGTACTCTCAGTATAACTAACTAAAATAAAACACAGAAATGGCAATGTGTCTGCCTACTACTAACTTGTGATATCAAACTGCAGCATTAAGAAAAGCCTTTCAAATTAGAAGCTGATTTATAAATTTGCCACATGCAACAACTACAATTTAGTATTTAAGAGTGCCCTGCTTAGCCAAGAAAGTGCAAAGCTCACCCAATGCTGCCATCTTCAGATCGGTACTCAGCAGTACACGATTCCCCCCACAGGTCTACTCACACCTGCAAAGGTGGCTCAGTGCACTAGAGTTTGCAGGCTTTGGTAAGTTGTGTTCTCAAGCCTACAAACATCGAGGCAAACCGATAAGGAGTTTAAATATTAACTGTAAAGCGACACTTTTTATTGACCAGACACATAGATACCCCAGTAAACGTCTCTTTGTATGGTAAACTACAATTGTGATATTCTATATTTCACACAGGATAAGTGCCCTGGAGTGGGAATGACTGAACAAAGCAGTGGCTGTTGAGATGAATACATCTTTTGAAGCCTCACCTAAAGACAAATTTGATTATTACACTGCTGTTACATGTAGGCTGGTGCAGGCACAAACAGGATGGTCCAGGCTCTCCTGGTCTGATCTGAAATCTTGGACTTGTCTCTGGCATACTCCCTAGACCGCTAGACTGTGGCCCCAGATATTTGGTTCCTCTACAAACCACAGCAATATCTGTACTTTACTTTCAGCTCCACTTCACCTTTGGGGTGAAGTATGTGTTTGCTACAATTATAGATAGGCTCTTGAAGTAGAAAATGTGGCTTTCCATGTTGTATAAATGCTGAAGTTCTCAAAGAGCCTTACAGTAAAACGCTGCTCTGTTAGTCAAATCAGCAAAATGAGATGAAGAATCAAAATGCCAAATGAGGGATTAGAAATAATTTTTATACCAAGTGACATCAATCAACACTGTGCCAGGAGCACAAGACTGTCTTCAGTATCATTTAATTATATTTCTCTTATTTATTCAAAAATATATGAGATACTTTACAGTCATGCTCATGAAACATTATCTAACGGGTTCAAAATTATTCAACAGATGCATGGAAGAAAACCCAATTAAGGGCTCTAAAATACTAATATAGCAGATTTCTTCTTTCAGAGCCCTTGAATCAAAAGTCATTGGCAAGTAAAGCAGTATATCAGGAAAATACCACAATATGGCTTTCGACATATGCTGTCCTGCAGACGTCTGCAATTGCCTGGGTCACAGACAAGATACTGGGGTACCTCGTCTGGCCAAGTGTATATGTGATTTAAGGAGTCAGATCAGTTGTCCTGCTATTGATAGGAAAGATATAGAGAACGTCAAGCCCTGGCAAACTCCAAACCTGGTCTCCAGGGTAAACATAGTGTCTCTTTGTATTCAGATACTGCGCTGCATTATAAACTGGACTACCATAAGAAAAAGAAAAAATCAGTGACAGCTATGACAGCTAACAGAAAAAATTGTTATTCGAGGGTGCTTAGATATTTTCAAAGGCAGGAAAAAAGGTCTGATAGGCTCAATTCTCCTCACCTGTCTGGTTTCTAAGCCTTTGAAAATCCCTTCTCACACCACATCCTTTTGCATTTGAGAATCTCCCTCCTGGGATCTGTGCAAAACTCTTGTGCATAGTGTTGAGTCCTAGTGTCCCAGAGTCAGTAGAAAATCTGAATTGTTCATAAAAGGCCTTTCAAGCCACTCCACTTTGCTTCATTTTCTTATGGTATAGCTGGAGACTGATACTTACATCACTTGGCAATTTTCAGCACAAAGTATAGCATGAGATTTTATCTGTTTTCTGAAAGTACCTTATGAAAATGTTGCCAGGATGAGTCCTGAGAACACCAAGCATGTAAAGAGCTAATTCACTTGTGCTCCCCTGTGCCGCAAGTGGGGAAGAATGAGAGATTCGTGTAATTGCACGACTGCAGTCCTGGTACATGGGCAGAAGACTCACCACTACATGAACTGCCAACATCATGGGCCTACAGCTCCAAACTGATGTGTAATAGCACAAGCAATCACTTTATATGTATATAAAATTAGTTGCCCTGAAGACAATAGAACTATTAATATACGTAAGTACTTGAAAGACCAACGCCAAAAAAATACCCTTAAGAAAATATATTTACCTTGTTTCTACAGGATGTTGGATTTCAAAGGATATTTGACTGTACCACTCAATTCAAATACATGTGATATGTTCACAATATGCAGAGATTAATTCCTTTTTCTTTAAGAGTCCTTTGGTATTTTTGCTCTAAAAATATTCACCTAGAGATTAAATCTCTCATATAGCTGTAATTATCTCATAAATAAATAATTATATACCTCTGAAAGACTTTTAAAAATCCCATTGTTAGAAATTAATCCTAAGAATTAATGAAATAAAAATGTTTTCGTTCCCCCTGTGAAAGGTGCTCAAATTGCAAGCAACTCTCAACTCAGAAATATATGTGACTCTCATTTGTGCTTTCTTTCTTCATTCAGAGCTGGTGCAAATAAATTTTTGAATAGTTGTTTATTTTTCAATCTCAAAAATATCAATAGTCACAAAAAAATAAACCAAAACACAGCTGGCATTTCACATTTGACTGAATTATTCAAAATTCAGTGTGTTGACTAGTATCAGGAATGCTCTACTACAAGAAACAGATAGATGTAACAAAGGTAACCCAGGCAACTGGCCAATACAGCCCAGTGTTGGAGCTCAGACCTCAAGCAATAGCAGCTATTTGACAGCTATTCATGCGGGAACATTATTGAGCAGAAATGCAGGGAGATTTTTGAACAACAAATAAATCTCATGATGAGCTTGTGAATAGATCAAAAGCAGAGGAGTAAAATTCGATAGCCAAGTCTCATTATAGGTGATTCACTTACCTCCAACAAAGGCAGTGACCCTATTCACAACCAACAGCATTTCCAAATAAAAAAACAAAGTTTAATTCTTCAGATTTACCTTCTTGAAGAATTTTTTTTTAGTCTGCCACTTTGAAAAGCATTTAGGCTCAGTGAAATGAGGTTTCCTTGAGGGATCACAAAGTGAATATATTTAACAATAGCCTTCTTTTCCCCCTCATCTCGCTTCTTCGCATTCAGACCTTTCACTAAGGGTGAATGCTTGGAACAATCTCTTTCTAAACAATAGTTTGAGTAGATGTGGTGCTGCTCATTAGAGCACTCTGGGACACACACACCAGCCTTCCTATTTCTGACAGTCACAGCACACAGCATCACTACATGCAAATTCCTCTAATGCAAGGCTTGACATACTCAGAGAAAGCATGGCCTATAGTGAGCTCTGGGAGGCTTAACCCCTCGTGAATATTTTGAAATTATGCTTGTTTTTTCAGGAGTTTCTGCAGAAAAACTCATAATGGTAACCAAAATAAAATCACCATCATGCATTTTTTAGGGAGCAGAAAATGTACTGACCTGAAGCAGCACAAGTAGAGGTAACACTATACCTCCAACACTGGGGAGCCCAGCCAAGACAAGACAATGTGTATGGCAGCTGCCAACCTTGCAGGTGCAATGTGACTTCCAGAATAAGACCTGGAGGTCACTCCTACTAATAATTTTGTGTCTCTTGAGAGAATATTTCTGTTGTTCATTCTCACATGAAGGAGGCCCTCTTGCTGCTCTAAAGAGCAAGCAGAGAGAGAGGAGGAGGATGAAGCACTTCTGGGATTTTTCTGCTGTTGCAAAAGTTACTTCCCACATAGCTGAAGTCACATAATATCCCACTCCATGTTTGAATTACTTCAGAATAATCTGAACTTAGGTTTGCTCTGTGCAAAGATGATGTCTGTCCAGCCCACTCATTTTATCTCAGTCAAAAACCCTGGAGCTCTTTGAGGGTGAAGAATCAGGAACTTATGCAGAAAATCTGGTGTTTCCTGGCAAGGCAGCAATTCCCTTCCAACCAAAGCTAGTGGTCACAGAGATGGTGCAAAAAACCAATGCCACAAAAAGCACACTTGCTCAACACTGCCAGAAAAAGAACTCCTAGGTTTTTTCAACATAATTAACTAACAGTGCTGAAGCTTAGTATGCAGCTAAGAAGATGAGATCACTGAAACTAGAAACTGCTGCTTAGATAATTGTTAACCATAAGTCATTGAAGCCCTAATGCTTTGCCCTTCCTATTTCTCCTTCCCTGTCATTAGATTCTTATCTAGAACAACTTCTAAAACATGGGGGTTTAAGGTTTATTAATTTCATGTGGAGTTATTAAGAAAAAATGATGTGCAATAATGAGCCATTTCCTTTCCACTGTATTTTACAACATATAACATGAATTCACATTCAGTGCTCCTATTTTAGCTGAAGAGAGTATTCGCTCATTTCTTTTTCAAGCTGCTGGTTCAAATTCCAGTCATCCAGAGATTTCACACAGGTAACATAACAGGGACAGTGAGGGGTTTTGACATGTTAGCTGGGACTACATGAGATGGGGTCCTCTGAAAGTGAATTTAAAAAATAAAAAGCTGAGCATATCACAGCTGTTCACACTCTTCAGTCTGTGCTGCCTCATATGACACATTGGTTCATTAAGATCCTTCAAAATTCACAGGCTGCAAGAAGGGACTGTCTTTACCGCTTTTCCATTCCTATTTTACTCCTCTTTTTCCTGTTACTCTTACAGATGAGGACTTGGCACTAACACAAACAAAGCAAGTACAGCCCTGATTTGTTAGGATGCAGGGGCCAGGGCTAGCACTCCACAGTGTTCTCCTCAGCCTTGTGGCTTATGCTACAGCTTGGAGAGTATGATTCCTCCAGCAAAGAGCCAGGGACTTGAACAGTGACAGGAGGCATCACAAAAGTGAGAGAAAATTTGAAACAAATACACATACAAAGAGCTCATTTGTCAGTCCTTTGCCTGACAGCATACTTGTTTTATGGGCCAATGACCCTAGGACTGTTACCCCAAATTGTGAACTGCCTTGCTTAGAAGAATATCCAGAGAATACACAAGAACCACGTCAGACATTTTTCTTCCCCCAGCATCCAGAGCCAGAAGCTCTACAGAAGCCTAGCTCAGTTCTCAGGACATATTTACCACAGTTACTTGTAGACCTCAGCCCCAGTCCAACATTTTTTGTCCTTCTCTAAAAAGGCCATTTTCCACTCCACAGCAAGCATGCTAAGCAGGCAACTCAGAAGAGAAAGCATAAACTTGCAGCACTCCATGAAATACTCTTTAGGATGGGGAGGGAGAGTTCATCCTTTTGAAAATGCTGCAATGCTCCAAGGAAACCACAAAACGGGAAAACTGGCAGAGGATTCTCTTGTGCTTATCCTGGGAGAAGCTTAGACAGACTGGCAAAGTAAATCCAGAGATTATCAAGTCACAAAGGTGAAGCAACTAATCACAGCACAGGCTACCCTCACTTTTTTTATAAGCAGAGAGTTTACTGAACCACTGCCCTGTGCCAGTGCACTGTCAGAATTCATTACTCTGAGCTGTGAGGCCTCTTTAGAAGCCCCCCTGGGCCAGCCCAGAGACAGAGCCCCGGTGTCCCCCCTAACAGGCATCCCCCTGGGGAGGGCACCGGGCTGGTGTGGGGCTTCTCCCGATGCCATCCCCTGAAGCAGGCTGTTTCCTCGCTAATTGCCAGCCCAATTACTGCCTGTGACAGTTGTGCTGCAGGGAGCGATGCAGGAGAGCCCCTGAGCCTCCCATGTCATTTTAGCCAAGGAGGGGTATGAGCTACTTGGGTACAGGATCAGCTGCAAAACTCCTAATGTACTACTAATGAGGGGAGGCTATATCTTCAGAAAGGGGAGCAGCCTCCTGGGGCTGAAAGGATGTCAGACCTTTTTCAAGTTCTGTAACTGGGGGGGGGGCAAAAATGTATTGAGAGAACAGACAGGAACAACTGACCAGTGAAGTTTTAAAATTCTAATTTCAAGGGGAAAATGCACTATTTCTTCACAGTCATTAATTTCAAATTTATTTCTGAAGAGCAAAAAAGAGGTAGGATTTCATTCCAAAATTACCACCATCCACATTAATTTTCTAAACATTTTGAAAAGAAAATTAAGTTACTGTACCTATTTACTGAAAACTGATTTAATAGCTGACTTGTTTTCAAACATCACAGTTTCTAACAGCAACACTGCATTTGAACTCAATGTTCTTTTAATCACATAAATGCTAAGGGACTCCCAAAAGCTTTTGTGACTCTTAATGCATTAACTCAACCTGCTTTGCAAAAAAGAAGCAAAAAAGATAGTAGACATAAGCACAAAAGTGTAAGTTCTATTCATGTCAAGCTGACAGACAGATCAAAGAAGAAAAGTAGCTCAGGAAATTTTAAATATCTATTAATTTTGCTACTAAAAATATATCCAAATTGAAGATGTTTTTCACAGCCCCAAACAAAATCTTTTTCAAGTATAGTTGAGCACCTTCTTGCAGAACTCTGATTTTCAGTGGTGAGGGCATATAAAATGAATCTATCATAACCACATAGTAGTCAACTGAGTCACTACTGACTTACTTGCCATCAGTGTGTAAACACAAAGCAAATCACATGAACGTATATTCAGCAAGGTGGAAAAAATATACTGAGCACATACCTGTGAGCAGGTTGTGGCTATTCACTGTACCAAAGTCAAAGTAATTTACAGTAGTTTTTGGTCTGGAAGTGACTTACCAAATGTGAAGATCACTCCAAAATTGTCACTAGTGATCAGATTCCCATGGATATGGAAGAATTCTGTGCTGTTATAGATCCTAAATTAATTGCAGATATATAGTATATATCTGTATATAAGCTAATACGCTTATTCAAAGATGAAAAATTAATCCTATAAAGGTGTTTACATTTGAGAGATGGAAAATGTCTTGTTAAACTGTAATTTTAGCTACTTTTATGTAGTCAAACTATATAATTATTACAATTACAGCCCACTGATTCAAGGTAGGGAACAAAAATCTCTACAGGAAAAAGAAGAGTAGTACACTTTACAGGGAAAAAAATCATAATCTGTGAGTACCTACTCTTTCGAGCATGTCTTGAAAAAGCACTGAGCTCAAACTGCTTTATCTAGTGCTATTAGATGCCATCTTTATGAATGTCTATAAGGTAAAAAATATATAAAACAGCTGGCAACAAGGTTCTTCAGTCTAAACTAATGCTATGTCTGATGCAAAAGCAAATTAAGAGAATAAGACAGTGCAGGGTTTGTTCAAAGGTGCCTGAAAGGGCACCACCATGTTGAAATTCTGTTGACCTTGCACTGTAACAATTTCAGCCACAGCTGGAATCAAACCAAAACAACCAAAATTGACAGTCACAAGGCCCTTCTCTGTAACCTTGTCTTTGGCTTCAACAATGCTTTCAGGTTTAGAGTACTTGCTTCAACTTTCAAAAATCATCCACAAATAAAGCAAAAACCTTTATGCAATAAGCTCAGAAGGCCTGCTAGCTCTAAGAAGTAGCTAACAGAATTTGTTGCATGCTGTACCACACAAGTTTGGACAAAGGAAGAGACACAACTGCAAAATCATGCGTCCTACAGAATCAATTCAATCCTCGCAGAAATCCTCATTTCTAAATAAGATGTTTTGGAAAGTAAATGATAAAAATTATTTTACAGCAGCAAATTCTACTTTCATTTGCATGTGTACAACTCTACATCTTCTAAGAGATAGTACATGTGGAAATGAAAGCATTTAGCTCACAGACCTAGCTTATTGAAAGCAATGGCAAACTTGCCCCCTGGCCCTCTGTAGCAGCAACACTGGACTTATAAATATAAAATTAAGCTATACTTGCAAAATTATTTTGGTAGATCACCCAAAAGTATCTCAATTAAAAATTTATGGGACCATATTCCATCCAGCACTTCGATGCCATTTGATAGAAAGGTGACGACAGGCATAAGAGCCGCTTCCGAAGTTGCAGCATTAAGGAATAAAGCCCCTGGCATAGTTACGGATGCCAGAAATGTTTTGTCTTACTTCCATGCTTTAATCTGTGCGTACAAAGAAAGCACTCAAACATGCTGGGTGAGATAATTAGACTGAACACATGAGGTACATCCAGTCCTGTGGTTGTGAACATTAAGCTGGCATCTGTTCAGATCTGTACAGGTATGTAGTTTAAGACTCTTTCCATATGGTACTATTTGGGTTATGAATAATAGCTATATGTATGAATGTCCTTTTGGAAGCAAAATTACTTACTGAAATATCCCAGAAAATAAAAAGAATAGTTTGAGGACATCAGTGAGGCAGCATGTGGAGTGCTGTGTCCAGTTTTGGGTTCCCAGCATAAGAGAGAGATGGAGTTCCTGGAGCAAGTTCAGCAAAGGCTTTGAAGATAACTCAGGGGCTCAAGTGCATCTCTGTTATGAGGAGAGACTGAGGGAGCTGGGCCTGTTCAGCCTTGAAAGGAAATGGCTGAGATGGGACCTCATCAATGTCTGTCAGTATCTGAAGGCAGGGTGTTGAGAGGAGGTTTCCAGGCTCCTCTCAGTGGTGCCCAGCAATAGGAGAAGAGGCAACGGGCAGAAACTGATGCACAGGAAGTTCCATCTGAATATGGGGAAGAACTTTACTGTGGGGTTAACCATGCACTGAACCACATTGCCTAGAGAGGTCATGGAGTCTCTCTCCACGGGACACGTTCAAAAACCATCTGGAACACAACTTTGTGCAATGTGATCCAGGATGACCCCTCTTGAGCAGGGAGGTTGGACCAGATGATCCATTGTGGTCCCTCCCAACCCAACACATTCTGTGATACTTTGGCTCTGTGATTACACATGACTGTTTTGGTTTCTACCTGAGTGCAGAATCTCCCAGCTTCCTTCTCCTGATGGGGTCACTGACCCCTGAAATGAGGGTTGGGTATGCAGGCCAGCAGCCATGGTTGCACAGCACAATGCACAGGATGCACAGATCCCTGAGCTAAGGGAGCCTGGATCTGGCCCATCCCAACACCACTGTGGGTCCCAGCCAGGTAACCAGAGAGCTGCATTCAGGGAGCTGCTCCTAAGAGACCCTCCCTGCAATCACCAAAGCTACTTTTGCCCAGCACTCCTCCGCAGCTCTGGCTCCGTGGAAAGCATGGGTAAAGCCACATGCCAATGCTGCACCCACAGCATAGACATTCCCTCAGTCCTAAGCAAGACCTAGACATGGCTGAAATGAGCTGCCACACGCTGAGCTCCTTTACTTCCCCATGTACCTGTGTGCTGCTGCTAGAGGGTGTCCATGTCTTGTACTAATGCCTTAAATAATGTGTTACAGTGTGAACAATGCCTACACAGAGCCCAGGATTCTCACTTTCCTTCTGCATACTGGTGAAAGCACAGGGACAAGTCAGGAACAGCAGCAGCAATATATTCCAAACCTTTCCTTTATTGCTCCTTTCCCCCTGATATTTAAACCTTTATTCCTGTAACTTATGATTGATTTGCTAGCAGTTGTTACTCAAAATGTTTGTATTATTGTTGCTCACTGGAAGCTTATGCTGGATACTTCCTTTTTTCCTGGTTACATATGTTCTATAAAAGACACTTTATATCTTTTTGCTAATACATTATCAACTCTAGGTCAAAAGAGAAAACAAATATGCAAAAAATCGTATCAAAATTCATAGACTCCTTTCAACCATTCCTCAGCCTTTCTCAACTGGATCCAACGCTGAATTGGAAGATGCTCGCCACATGCATGCACTCCTAAATTCCACCATTTTTTCTAAGCTATTTTTCAGGCTCACTTTCATTACTACTGTAGCAGAGCAAATGTTCAGAGTGTGAGCTATTGAACTACTGGCAAAGATTACTATTGCAGAATCTGCAATTTCTTAATGAAAATGAAGTTGCTTCTGAAAATAAACAAACGTAATTAGCAAGCCAGTGCTGTGTGAAATTTGCACCATTCTCTTGTTAACCTCTATGTCAAAATATATTACTTGTGTGCATGAAAATTTGCATTTGCAGTTCAGTAACCTCACAGATTATGATCTAACCACTTTTGGAAACAAAATGCTACAAGAAATAAAAGCAAACCCGGTCTCTGGCTGCAATTTGTTATTTTAATAGAGCCTTTATCTTTAGCGTTTCTAACTGCTTAAGGCTTGATCTTCATAAATCACATCCTGTCTAAAATGAACTATATTATTTCTACAGTAAAGTTTCTAATTTCTTCCCTGCTCCCAATTAAGTCAAATTAGCTCTCTCTTGCATCTAGCTTCCTCATTACAGGGCTGGGTCCAAGGATACATATTTATTAGTACTTTACAGAACAACACTGTTTCTAGTTATTTGTGAGCACAAAATTTTGTCTGTCAGGGCAACATGAGATCCTTTCAAGAAAAAGGTTCCTGACTTGACCAACTGAGCACCCTTGTAACAACAAGTGAGCCCTCTTTCATCTTCTCAGCTTTCAGGGACTCAGCATAAAGCATGAGATGTTTCTTTCCAAGAGCAACATATCCTATGTTGACCTACTCCTTTCTGATCACATACTGGAGGGACTCATATCCTTGTACAGTGATGCAAGATGGATCCACTGAATCCTACTTTCCTTCTGCATCCAGCCTATTTCTTTCATCCTAAGCAACAACTTGTGTCAACTCTACAACACCAGGTTCAGCCTTCCTATCATACAAAAGGTCCCCACTTCAACAGCAAGCACGTCCAAAACTGACTTGACTCCACAGCGCTACTCCTAATCAAAACTCTAGTGACTGGTGAATCCTTTCCCTTTTCCAGTTCCAGCTGGAAAGGATTCAGGGGAGGAATAACATCCTCAATAGCATGAGGAGTGACTAAACAAACAATTGGTTTCCTATCCAGGAAAAGAGAGGGCTAAGCGAGAAAATATGTTCTGTAGTCATGATGGCATACAGAAAACCTCCATGGATGATTTGACCATTCTCTCTTCATATACAAAAAACCTAGTAGGAATCAGGTTAAAAGCAACAAAATGAGACAGCTCACCAGACAGCTCACCAGTAGAGCCATAGAGCTCATTGGCAAAGTTACTGCAAATGGTACTAAAAATGTGTGTGTCTTCAAACATAAACAGCTGTCTCTGGACAAAAATCCTTTCAAGATAATTAGATACATAGAAGCCACATTTGTGAGAACAAGAGCTCTTCAAGTTCCTGATTGGTGAGAGTCTTGGAAAACACTGGAAAATAATCAGATGTGCTCATCCTGTTCTTCCATCACCCCTAAGCAGCTATTTATGATGGGCACCAGTCACCAGCCATGGCCCTGACCAGCACAGCAATTCCTACAGACACAAACCTGGAAACAGACTCTCCATACCCAGAAAAAAGGCCTTAGCAGACTGCCACAAATCCTGCAGAAAATATTGAGCATTAGCTCCCAATTCCAGGAATGGAAGTCTTCAATCTGGAGTGCTAGTTTAATGCTAGTTAAGTATCTCTGCTGATATTTTTCTTCTTGGGCCACAAATGTCTGACAGAATCACTGTAAAAATGCACTCCAAGAGACCACTGCAGTATTCTAAAATATTAAATATTGATCCCTGGGATCTACAGTTGTTTTTCTTCCCCCTTAGTCCTCTTTTGTACCATATGTACTATCTTCTCTGCTCACCTTTTTGATTATGCATAACGTAGGAAGAACTTCAATTCAGTGCTTCAGCTACTTTATTGAAAAGCATTGCTGAAACAAATCCTTAAAAATGGAGACCATTACTTTGTATTAATTCCTTTAGAACATTTTTCAGAGCGAGCCCACAAATTACAGAACGGTTTTAGAGCAGCAGTCAGTGAGACCAGCAGCACCTCACCAAAGAAAGTAATTCATTAATGCTTTACTCCTGATTCAAACACACCTCTCTGACTTTATAATGGTAAAGAAAGCCACAAAATTTCATCTGCTTCTGTTCCTTGTTAAAGTTTCAGGTTTCACACTTGGGCGATTTCCAAATGCATCTTTATACAGGTGGTTTTGCCTGGTTGAAGTCAGGAACAGAAACATTGTCCAGGCCACCTACTGATGAACAGTACAGATCATAGCATAATAGGACAACGTCTGTCTACATGTAATCTATCATACCTGATTTCAGCTTTATAGTCCTAGCTTTTACCCTGGGAATTGATTCATCTCCCTTAAGTGACATGCAGCCCAAATCAGAGTAATTTCATATGTCTCCTGTAAGCACATCAAAATTTACTCAAGCAGTTTTAAGTTGTATTCAATCCCAGCCACTCTTCTGCTCTTTTATTCACTAAGTACAGGTATGGCTGGAAGTAACACTTTTGCAAGAAACTCCATTATGCCATCACTGGATTTAAGGTACTCACTGTGCCCACTCTTGGCATCTGTCACACATGCAGGGCATGCAACTGGGATACAGAAAAGACTAAGCAAAGATTTGAATGTTAAATTTCAATATGCTCAGTGACTGCCATAGCTTCTGGGTTATTATATCAGGTTTCAGTTGGCCAATACATAACTGTTTTTATACGTCAGAATAGCTTCAGCAGGGGAACTGGTCACAGAATTACAATGATGGTTAGTGCCCTATGAATCATTTCACAACTACAAATGAGAAACACACAGGCAGTCTTGATTTTTTAGATGTACAGTGGAAATGTTCGAAATCTCAAATTTTCCTCTCAGCTCCATTTGCTCATCCATGGAGGAAGACAGCAAGCCAGTTCACAAAATGTACTTTCAGCCTAGCAGTACTAAATAGCCCCTATGGGAAATCCAATCTGTTATTTGTGAAGACAAGAGGCTATTCTATCTAGTGAGACCACGAATGTTGAGTCTTCCCTGAGTTACCAAATGCTATTCAGCCTTTATCTGAAATGCTCCCGTTTCTTCCATTCTGGTTATCTCCTCAGCAAACATAACGGAGAATTGTTCTGAATTATGTGTCAGATCTTCAGTGTGGGAAAAGGACTTCAATGATGTCAACTAGACCAGAAAATTCTGAGGGAAGACAGGCAGGTAAAGTCACAAGAATTACCACAACCCAGAGAGGTGGTTCTAAATGCTGTTTTTAAGCCAGTATATAACTTTAAAACAATTTTTTTGTGATACATACACTGATAAATTAAATTTAGCTTTAGAAATGAACTGTTGGCCTCAGTCACCATCCAGGCAAGGTAAATTTTTAGATTCATAACAAGCCTGAAATACATTTACAAGATCTAATCACATAAAATTCCTTCAAATTTAAAAGCAATTTTTGTGGTTCTCCGTGTAAAGGACAGCCAGAACTAAAGAAATGTCTTGATTTCTACTGTCCCATGCTGTTAAAATACAAGATAAAATATTATCAAGAAAGATGAAAAGGTGGAAGTTTTACAGTTCTAAAGAACTGAATGTTTAAATGTAACTTCCAGTGAGAAATGACTGGGAAAAAACTTAGTGCACCTAATTAGGCCCTAATGACCAAATTCTTAGGCGGAAAGATTTGGTGACGAACCACATGAAAAAGACACTCTGCTAACTCCTTTTCTGAACTGCCACCCACTGAATTTCACCTGCACAAGGACATCCTATACATATTGCATCTTGAAAGGGCAACCTGAGCTGTGTTGAAACAGCTTAGCAGGAGTCAGGAGTGATTTCTGCCATTAGCAAGATAGGCAGGCTCCTGCTTGGCAACTTGCAGCTTTACAAAGACAGCGCCCAAGTCCACAAATTACAAGTTAACACTAAAATGTAAATCTAGATGCATTTTTTGGTATAATTTTCCTGAAAAAATCTTATGTTATGTGCTGTTAAATGTTGTAAATTATATACTATATAAATTAGTTGAAACACCTCATGTCAAGTCCTTTCTACAGTTTATGGGTTGATAAGAAAGCAGAAAAGACAGCCTTTTTATTTCTGTACTATGTGAAAATACAAAGACCAGACATGCTGAAAAATCAGCTCAAAAGCAGTTTTAGAAAATCAATCAGAACAGGACAAGATATGAGTAACAATGATGATAATAATTAGAACCAAGACATGTATGGCCAATATTGTATTTCCTCAACCAGGAACTGCATCATATCACACCCCATGAAAAGAAGTGGCTGGTGCAAATATTTTGCTTTGTTTCAGTAACATAATCTCCATCACCTTTTTTTGTCTGTGTCTTTCCTCTTTCTTACTCTCCTAAAAGATTGTAAATGAAAATGGAATCTCTCAACAAACCGCTACAAAGACAGTCTTTCGGCTCTTTCAGTATTCCACTCTCATGACAAAGCAGAAACAATTCCTTTATTCTTTCCCACATCTGACTACAAGACCCCAAGAGGATGAAGGGGACTTGCATACTGCCTTTTCAGCTCTCTTCCCCTGCAGCCACTCTTCTCCCTCCAGCTGGCCAGCACCAGGGCCCCTGCAATGCTCTCCCATTTAATTCCTACCCTCCATGGGGCTGCACAGACATGACTAATTGCAATTTACAAAACACTTCTAGTCTGCCCAGGCACTAGGCTCCAGCTTGCTCTACATCCAGTGTGTCAGCCCTGCAGGGACAAAAATATCAGACATTTCCTTTGCAGCTCATGGCAGGGCACAAAGAGCAGATCTATCAAAGCTGATACACAGTGTCTTTTTGAGAGCAGAATGGAGCAAAAGATTATGAAATCACCTGTAATAATTCTTCTCTTTGTGGTCTGAATTCCTAAGAGGTGTTTTCCTCTCTTCCTAATGCAGTTGTCCTCCCTGTAATGGCTCAGCACTTAATGTCACTATCTTTTGAAACAGGTCAGGCTAATGGCAAGCTTGCTTTGGGCATATTGATTCAAGCTCATTAATATGCATACTCTCTCTCCATTCGTTTCTCTATTTACTTTGAAGTCGCCTCTCTGGAACCTGCAATGCTTTTCTGTGTTAAGACTCTTGGCTGGCATTTCTCAGCTTGCTGGATCTGGTTTTTATCTAGGATGGAAATGGGACTGAATGCTGCAAAAGTTAGTCAATGGCACCTCAGGTGACATTTGGTGCCCAGCTGAATGAATTTCTTGGCCTCCTCACCCTCACCACTGAGAGGTATTCTTTCTACTTGCACTCAAGTTGGCTGTTTACATTGCACATTTTAGGGCAAGTAACATCTCCACATTTGTCAAGCATCTGCCCCAGGGGAGCACAGCCCCTCATTGTGCTCCTACAAAGAAAAACACCGCCAGACTCTTTCTAAATGTTTCTTCCACCTGAAAGAGCTATTTCCAGCATGGGGGGAGAAATCAGCTTTCACTCAGATATCAGATTCTCAGTGTGATAAGGGAAAGTGATTCAGCTGTCTTCTTTTATTTTTTGCTTTATGATTCAGGAGCAGCTCATTGTTCAGATGACAAGTCAGTCATAACTGGGAACTTCTGTGAGGGGGAGGAGTACAAGCATTTATATAATATTCAGAGGCCACTTTATATTAATATCTCTACCCAAACAGGCCAGTACCAACATTTTCCACTGCAACAGGCCCATGTCATCCGAGGTTATTTTGGGCTGAAATATTTGGGCATACCACTTTCCTCAAAATACTTACAGGGACAGCCAGTTAGGTAGCTTCTCCTGAGACTGCATGGCAAGGTGGGTCAGTTTCCTACTAAGTTCCACCCAAGTACATGTGGAAATACGCACTCAGCTTTCATGATTCCTCCATACAAACAACAGTGTCTTCTCAACAGACATCCATTAGAAAAACAAGGAACACACACGGAATTGTATGAGAGGAGCTGGCCATGATCAAGACACAGAGCCTGTCTAACTAAGGACTGAACACAGTTTGATTAAATTTAGTGGCTTTTCTGGAAGGAGCAAGAAGATTCAAATCAAACAGGATTCAAATCAAACAAAGGGGTACAAACACCTTTTTTAGCAGATAGGACTGCAAGCCTCTTCTAAGACTGTGCACCAAAACTTCTGCAGTTTAATTGAACCTAATTTGACTCCATATCCAACAATTCTTTCCAAGCCTTTAAATCCCCACTGTACTTGTATAGAAGAGCAGCAGTATGCTGCAAGATTTTAAAGTAACCAATTCCCCTGCTCGATCTCACAGAATTTTTCAGAAGATAAAATGTTTAAATGTGGAGCATTATAAATAAGGAGTTTTTAAATCCAATATCATTCTTTAAATTATTTGCCACATTCATTTTAACAGGAACCACCAAAGGAAATACAGAGTAAGTCAAAACAACTGAACAAAGCAAGTGGTAAAGACCAGTGGTCACTAATCCATGTCAGGATGCAAAGAGTTGCATCCCATTACTGGAATATGGCAATAGAGCAGGGCTGACAGGTGCTCAGGGGCAGAGAGTCATCACAGCTTGACAGGGTTCCTCTCCCAAAGGTCATGAAGGCTCCAGTCTCAGCAGCACCAAACAGCTTTAACACACAGACAGCCCACACTGCCTGCTGGCTTGTGGCTCACTTGATGCAAGAGAGAATCCATCTCCCAGCTGCTGGCTGAGGCACTTGGTCTTGATCTAGATCTACTGCTGCACAACCTTGCCTCAGTAACTACATATTCTCCAAGGAGAGCAGCAGGCAAGGATGCAGTGTCATCTTAAAATCCATCACACACTGGAATACAATTAAGAGCTGCAAAACTGAACAGTGAGTACAGAAATATCAGTGCCAAGAGCCAAAGTGGCCACCTGTGGAGGAGCTAACAGTCTAGAGATCAGAGCGCACATCAAAATGTTTTACGGTTTGTTTTTTTTCCAAGTTTACCTTTCTTACTCATTTCCAGCACCTTAAAGCAGAAAAAATTCATCTCAGCTAGCCCTGAAAATTGGTGATTATGGAAAATAAAAATTGAAACGGATTACTTAGTGTGATCAGCTTTGGTCTTTTTAAAAACCCCTAAAGCTCTGTAATTGTCAAACCACAGTCATCTGGAACCTGAAAATGTAGTCAGCTCTAATATGACAATGCAAATCAGTTCATTGGCTAAAAAGGAGGAGAGATGAGAGACCATGGCACAAAAAGATTTTGACTCACAGTGGCTAATTTCTGAACATCTTCATCAGATGCTCCCAGTGAAGCAAGTCCTATCTCTTGTGAAAACTGTGCAAATTTGGGATCAGCAAGTAGAGGCACATGTCCCAAGAGTTCATGGCATGTATCCCTAAGGAAATGGAAATGAAAAGAGAGTCATTACAGAAATTAATACCATAATAATTCCGTAATTAATTTAACATAAGGCATTTTACAGGGGTCTGACTCCCACCTTACAATGAAACATGGTTTTTACAGCATAGTTCTTCCCTGTGTATACAGTTTCTATGTGTAGGTAGAAACACACACATTTGCTTCTGTTAAATAGATTATACATCATTTAACCCCAGCTGTTCTGTGCTTTGCTCATCATTTCCAGATTGAGTGGAAGAGCCTGATCACTACAATCTTTCAGACTTGGTGACATGAAGACTGAACTGCCCACAGGAAAGCCAGCTGTCCCACAAGTACAGTTTTCAGCTTTTCTGTCTACATAAATCAAAATCCAACACATTCCCTCTTCCTCTTGTCCATTCCTCTTTCTGTAATTGGGTAGCACTCCACATCAAACATTTTGCCACTTGTCCCCAGAAATATGGGGCAGTATTTACAGAGGGTTCTGTGTGCCTAATTTCTCACTTAGTCATGAAATCCTACTGCAATTACTGGGCACTTTTGTTATGCAGTCTACTTTTCAGCAAGCAGATTTCAGAAAAAGCAGAGAATCCAAGTCATTTCAAAAAGAACAGCTGTTCACATCTGTAAGTGCATTGTTAGTCATGACAAAGTGCAGACATAAGTGTACCAAAAACTGCTAACGGAAGTGCACATGCATCATCTACAAAAGCTTTCAAACAATTTTGAAAGTTTTGCTGCATTTGTTCACAGGAAATAATGGACTTGGTAGTAAAGTTCACTTTAAAAATCCAATCTGACATTTCCTTTGCTTTTGTCTCTTTCAAGACATACCTCTGGTTTTTGTTTTGTTTTGTTTTTATCCTAAGCTGTAAACAAATGCTTTAAAGGCAGGGAGAAAACATCAAGTTTTCTGCCTTCTACTCAAAATCATCCAATTTGTCTTTTATAAACTATTTTTGTTTGAAAAGTCACAGAATATGACATTTCAGATAAATCATGAACAGAAAAACAACCCTCTATATAATTTAAAGTCTTCTTACTCAGTATCGTCACCAAGAAGTCTGAACCAATAATAGTAGTAAATCGAAGTTGGTGGTTTGCATCACTTGACTGGATAATCATCAAAGCTAATTAATTAATTCTTTAATTAGTTCCATTCCAATCACAACAATTTTTTCTGTATTCTCCTACAAGATTTAGATTACTAACAATGCAAAAGACAGCTGGGAAATGTAGTTTGCAGTCTGACAGACACACCACTTCACAGCACCAAGCAATTCACTGGAGGAACCTGATTTCTCCTACCATCAACTTCCAACATAAAAACGGGTCACAAAGCCCATTCTGTGGAAGCCCAGTACACCAATTCTTACTTCCACCAAGCAGGCTGACAGTAATTGCTGAGCATCTGTGCTACACTCCACCAGTTCAGCTATACTTAGCTTTGTATCAGTAGTTCAAGCAGAAGCAAACAATGAAGCTGGCTCCAAGTTCCTGGCTCCAGGTAAGCACACTCATCTGCAGGCAGGTTTCTACAGCAGCATCACTGCTAGTGACACCTGAGCTAGTGCCTGCCTCTCGATTTTCCTGTGCTGAAGCCACAAGCCCCAGAAAGAAATAAGCAAAGATGACTTATTCCCAGTTCTGCACTGGGACACATGGCCTTTGTTATGTCCACTCTTGCAGACAAAATGAGAACAGACAAAGCCTAATCCCATTAACTTGTCTCTCTTGGCAAGGGGAAAAGAATGAGGAGGCAGAAGATATTTCTCTCATGCCTTTAGTTTGTAGATTCTTCCATTAAAGCTATGCAAAGTAGTATTTTGAATGTGTAGTTACAAAGAGGGGAGCTTAAAGCAAAAAGGATATGAACAAAAAACCCCCAAAACCACAAAATCTCGCAGGCAGAAATATGAACCAGTACTTGGGATTGTCATTGGAGTCTTTTAGACTTCCCTGCCAGTCTGGTCCTTTATAGATAGTCTAAACAATATAATTCTTTGCTTAACTACCAAAGCTGATTCTTTTATTTTGTCTTATTCTGAAAATAATTAAGTTCCTTTAATTTATTCACACACATTGCTCAGAGAAAATAAGATATTTGTAATGCACTTTTCACAGCAAAAGATTTTTCTTGAAGTAAATTAGTTAGTAAAGCAGAAGAAATCTACATAGCTCTGTGAATGTAGTAGAAACATAATTAAAATCAGGAAGAAATATGTTTTAAAATGCACATGGTAGTGATACAGATCAAACCAAATGAACTCTCTAATTTGTATCTAGCTCTGTAGCCCGGGTGTTAAATCTGACGGAAAGCCCACTGAAGCCAAAGGGAACCTTTTTACCTGGTTTATATCATTGAAATGCAACATTCACCAGCCAGGACCGGCAGCAAAGCTCATTATGGCCCCATATATCAACCAGAAGATCTCAGGGCGTTGCAGTTACTGCAGAAGATGAAGAGCTGTCCCCACTCAAGTCAATTTAATTTTGGCATTGATTTAAAAAAGCACTACGCTTTCACTCTACACTTCTGGTAACACTGTGTGTTCTATGTTATGTAAAGAAACCTAAACACATTTTAAAAGGGACTGTCAAAATTTTCCTATGGAGTTCCTGGTAGTCACTACACATTACTCAACTAATGTGAACCAGTAGGTTGAGACTATAACCTGTATTTTTAAGTTCAGCCCAAATAAGGAATAAAAATCTTCATTCTAATTCAACTGTTATTATTACTCAGTGACTTCCCAGACAGTATGACCAGAAAGGCTACCCAAGAAGCAGCTGCCATTACTACTAAGGATCAGCTGTGATCTACTGCATAATTCTGAGCATAAGCAGCATCCTGAAAATTGCAGGGCTCTCAAATACACAAATCAATGAACCAGGGAACATCACAAAAAGCACAGATACAAGTAATTGCTTCCTGAAAGATGTTATTGCCTTTATCCTGTTGGAGTTATGTACCTAAATCTCTTATCAGTAGATGAAAATGTTCTTCTAGTTTGTACTAAGTTAATAAACATCATCATTTTTTTGCTGAACACTGGTACATGCTGCAGCCTGAAACACTGGCTTCCCACAGAGAGGAAATCATCAATGCAAAGCCTGGTACTTCCCTTGCATCATTTTTTTTTTTTTTAATATCTACAGATGTTTTTAAATAGACCCGAAGAAGTTCAGCCCTTCCTTCCATCCAAGCCCTCCTTTCAAAATTTTCCATTCTATCAATTTTCCTACAAATTTAAGAGATTTAAGTTCTAATTACAGAGATTATAGAAGTGACTGAATTCCTTCAGGGATCACCAGCTCCTTTCCAAAAGAAACGCACACACAAAGCTAGCCTCAGAGCATTTCTGCAAGACAAGTTCTTTGCCACGTTCAGATGCTGAGGAGAGAGAAGGTAGAGAAGTGTCTAACAGCACCATCTGGTGACTCCTGCCAGAATAAAGCTACCACTTTTTTAGATAAGCTTAGTATGCAGCGCCATTAAACCTTTTATGTCCAAAAATATTACTCCATGGTTTTGGCAGTCAATTCATGAAATCAAACTTAGGCAAGAGTCCAAATATTTACAGTACTGGAGCTGAATATATATGTATTAATCCTTTGTGTAAATTTGGAAAAAATCAAACAAGTAGTCCAAGTGGAATAAACCACAGCTACAATCTCATGCTAACTGCCTGATGAATGATTCACTGCAAAAAATGTAACTCCTGTGGTTACAGGATCAGAAGATACCTTTGGTAAAACTACCTCCACATTATCTAAATGACAGGTACTGTTCTGCTATTACTGCACAGGACAACATATATAACACAAGACAAGAGCTACAATCTATTTGATCTTCTTTTTCCCCACTTTTAATCAAAAGACCGTATACCAAAATATTTCATACTAACTTGCAATGTTGTGTTTTGGAGAAGCTGCAATGCTGTTCCCTAAAAGTCATAATTAAAGTGTTTCTTATTTCTGTCATAATTTCCCTGTAACATATCTAATATTCTCTCTTGGTAAGAGAATAGTGCTCCATGTCTCGCTTGTGTTGTGTTATAGGAGAGAAATGAAGTTCAGCTGTGCAACCTGCTCCAAAAAAATAAAAATAGGAAGACAGAAGATCAAATTAAAATTCTGAAAGCAGATTTTTTTCAAAATATTCAGGGTTTTGGGTTTTTTCACTACTTCTTTCTAGCCGTCCCAGCAGAAAATAAAATTGTAGACACTTTTTAAAAATTTTTAGGTGAAAACTCCATTTTCCACTGAAATTTAATTGAAATAGTATTTCTGACCCACTGTATAAATAATCCAGTTATTTAAGACCTTTGTAAAAAGTCAACAAAAAAGTCTTTGAATTAAATTCTGGCTCGCCGATGTGCAGGATTTTGTCATCAACAGTGTAAGAAGAATTTCACATTTTGTAAAAAAGTTCCTCTTTTCAATCTTGCCAGATTGAGTTGGTTCCTTTCAGAAAGTGGTGAGTATGTTTTTTCAGTGCTAGAGCAAAGGCAGCACTTACGGTTCCGGTGTGTAGAGGGGGTCAGAGCCGTGCCGGATGTACTGCGTGCAGTGAAACACTCGGTAGGCTAAGCCAGCTAAAAAGTCACGGGGAGACAGGTATCCAGCAACTGGTCTCACTGTGAAGCCAGACCTCTCTGAAGGGAGAGAGATAATAAAAGGCCACATTACATTGATCTTTGTATCACTTTCTGGTGACAGATCTGTTGTTAATTATTCTACCAGAAGCATGACACAAAGAATCTTGATGATCACCAGACATAATTTTCAATTATTACATGCAAGAAGTATTTTGCATTGCTAGCATATGTATAATGAAAACAGCTTGAGGTATTTCAAAGTTGGTCTGAATATCTTTGTCTAGAAAAAAATGCTGAGGTACCATAAGTGATGTCCTTAAAATTTTAAGAACAAAAATTTTTGTCCGGTACCAAATGGGAGAGAAGTTTCCATATTGGAACATACGCAAAATATGTTTAAAAACTAACAGAACAGAATAGGATTAAAACAAATATGTTTGTGTCAATAAAATACTGATTTTTATATTTAAGATCCTCATTGAAATATTCAACAGTGTTCTTTTTTCAGATTAGTCCCAAATGTATGTTTCTCTCAAAAATTAATTCTTTATTCTTTCAAAGTTTTTACAGGACAATGTTTCAAATTTTTCTGCAACAGGTACTACTACCTGCTTTGTGTAGTCTGAAAACATATTTCTGAAACAAGTGTGAGATTTTGAATTTCTAGCTAGGGAGAAAAAATCTGTACAATTTGGTATCATTCCTTAGCGACTGTAACACAATACATGAGAGACCCAGAAGGACACAATCAAATTCAAAGAATGATGAGTCAGCTATTAGCAAATGCAGGTTTTTACAGACAGACATGAATTATGGACGAAGTGCAGGCTGAGGAAAGTAAGCTTCTCATTATAAATTCTTTATTTCCTTTAGCTTGTCCATATATATATATTTGGATAAAATGCTTGGCTAATTATTCTCTAACTAGCACATAAGTTGGTTTATTTTTTTTTTTTTCAAATGCTTGCCTTTATAATATTTTAGTTCCTGAGTAAAAAGTTTAAGAAACAAATATATGTAGCTGAAGGGACCTTTGAGGAGAAATTAAACTCTTAAATTAACTCTTTGGTGGCTTTTCCTCCAGAGCTAAAAACATCTCCATGTCTACCACGTTGTCCATATGGGCAGTATTTCCACTACAAATTTACATTTACATTCCAATTTACAAATTAAAAATAAGAATTTATTTTTGAACTTAAACATATAATACACTGATCCTTAAAAAATGAAAGAGAAGCACCACATCACCTACTGTGTCCAACACATCTTTTTCACATACAAATAAAAGGATTAGCTTCACGAGGTCTCGAGCACTCAGGAAAGCTTCATATTCATCAGGCTACACAACAGTGTATCAAACCTGCCCTCCTCTTTAAATTCAGTTATCTTGGCATTTGGCTCCCCCTTTTTCCTGCCTGGATGTTTGGGGGATGCCCAGTGCAGTTATGAGAAGCCCCCATCTGTCACTAACTCAGGTTTTCTTTCCACCAAACCGAAGGGGTTTTGCCCTGTACAAGATAACATCATGCTTTCACATGTGCAGCTGATTAATTTCTCTCCGTTTCATACTTGCAAATATCTACATAAAACTGTCTTGACTCCAAAAACACTGCCACAGAGAACACCAAAACCAGAATGATACTTCAGTCTAAACTGAAGGCCACTGACGGTGCTCTGAGTCTTTTCACTCAATGTGCTTTGTACTCCACACTAACAAATAAGTGTTTTCATGAAACCATATCTATTGATAAACCAAATATGAATCTTACCTTTAAGAAAAATAGAAACATCTTCCAACTGAGGCACATTATCTTCTCTGTATCCACAGTACTTGCTCAGCAGAGGAAAGTTTTTTAAATATTCACGACAAGCATGGGTGGGATAGAGTTTACTGAGTTCCCTAAATACCACTCCCCAAGTTTTAACTTCTTCAGCTGTGTACTCCACTCTTGGAATGGGTTGACCACTATTAGAAAAAAAATTACAAAATACATCCGAATACAAGCAGACTGTAGGCAGATTGTAAATAGCAATATTTCCACAAAAAGTATTATTTAAATAAAGGCAAATGACACTATTAAAACTATTTGAACTATTTTTAATTGACATCTTGGCGCTTCTTCCTTAGAATTATTTCTTCATGTTACAATATACGTATTCTATCGTTTCCTTAAGAATTGTTTCTCTCTAAGCAATCTCATTGCTTCTTAATCTTTTTACGTGTCATAGTAGAAAGATGGATTTCTTATATACCATGCTCCTATACCAGACTAATATTTCTCCACTTACTGCCACTGGTACCTTTGCAAGTGGAACGCTGTAGATCCTGATTCAGTCTAACATGTAGATTGAGTAAGACCTTCAACAGACTGCATTTTCTATCCATTCTTTAAAATACATAATATTCACACGGCATCAAATGCTGGGTCAAGATTAGGCAATTACATAGATGCTTAGAAATGTACGGATCCAATTTTAAAAATGTGTATTTATTGCTTAGACAGTTGTTTACATATCCAGATATGTTTAGAACCCTGAATTCATGCAGGATTATATTAGGAGAAAGCTCATCTCAGAGCCAGCAGCTCAGCCTAGAGGAAAACTTTAAATACATCTCTCCTTTTGTTTTGATTCTGCCTTGTTCTTCTGCTTCTTCTTGCTTGCACAGATGTACAGACATTGGAAAGCAGGAGCCTTCCAGGATACCTGCAACTCTGACAGCCAAGATTTGCCTTGAGTAGCTACAGTTAATTCAAAACTGACTGATAGTGTGAACATTGCTAAGAGATCCTTCCAACTTGCCCTGCCTTGTATTTAGCTGTAAGGAATTTCCCATGACATGCCATGGGCCATCACCTCATGTCATTAATTGCCCCTTGAAATGTTTTAGTGCTCCTCTGGAATTAATATTCACAATCTAGAATGTGTAATCTCCGCAGTCTGCCTTCTCCTCAGGCATCTTCTCTGGCACTGTAACAACATACAGATTGGCAGAGGGATTCACAGCATCTGCCTCCGCTCCATCAGTCCTTATCTCTCACTCTCCTGCCACAGGGCTGGCAATGTGGGCACTCCCTGCCCAGTGCTGCAGCTCCCCCAGCACCACAGACAGTTGCCCCAGCACCAGAGACAGCTCTCCCAGCACCACAGACAGCTCCCCCAGCACCACAGACAGCTGCCCCAGTACCACAGACAGCTCCCTCAGCACCAGAGACAGCTCTCCCAGCACCACAGACAGCAGCCCCAGCACCACAGACAGCTGCCCCAGCACCAGAGACAGCAGCCCCAGCACCACAGACAGCTCCCTGAGCACCACAGACAGCAGCCCCAGCACCACAGACAGCTCCCCCAGTACCACAGACAGCTCCCTGAGCACCACAGACAGCTCCCCCAGTACCACAGACAGCTCCCCCAGCACCACAGACAGCTGCCCCAGCACCACAGACAGCTGCCCCAGCACCACAGACAGCAGCTGAACAGGCACATCAGGCACGGGCAGCTCCATTGCAGCAGGAGAACTGCAGTGCTGGCCTCTTGCTGGCAGCTGCTGCGCAATTCATAATCCTGTCTCCACTGTACGAGGTAACAAGGAATAAGCCCTCATGTCACATTTGATTGCTGCTATGCAGTCCCTACATGCACAAGAGAGGATCATCTGCCCTACATTCATTGTGGTTGTCCCCTCATCTTTATTGAAAACTTACCATTTAATCCCCTTGCCTTTCATGATATCAAAGGATTTTGATCCATGGCAGTTATCTGTCAGTCAAAGGCAACTTTGTATGAGGTGCTCGTACTTGGTAGGGACTGCTGAATATCCAATACACGCACTAGTTCCCTGTCAGCCACTTTTGCAGACATGACAAGAATTGCAACACTTTTAGTGAAGTATTTCTCATCCACGGGAGCTGCACTGGGTCTGTGCCCATCCTGCAGTGGGAGAGAGTCCTTCAGGTCTAGTGTCTGTCTTCCCCCTTAACAGTACATCAGCCTTAAGCTGCCTGCCAGCGCATGGAAAACATAGTACAGCTATTCTGAATTGTACTGTACACAACAGATACCAGCAGGTTGCTACTCCATGCATTTGCTTCTGCCAGAATACCCAGCCTCATCCCTTCTCCTTAGGCCTGACCTCTACTGTGGATACTACCAGTATGGGTCAGCACTGGCACATCAAGCAGGAAGATATGTTTTACCAGTTGAAAAGCTCATGCTTCTATCTAGCCTGTCACTAGAAAGGCATAAACACAATCAAGGATCTGAAGCTTACTCACTGCTCACTAAAAGGTTTATAACTTAGTTATTGTTCCAATTAATTCATTAGTACTGAAGTAAGGCTCACTGAACATTAATTCCTTAATAGGTTTCATGCCTGGGAGAGCTGATCTTATTTCCAGCTGATCATGATATGCTTTCTTTATAGAGAGAATCAAGACAGCCAGACTTGTGGGAGGATCTATGCATTTTTCCCTCACCTCTGCAAACTTGATGTTTCTTACCTTCTTATTTCAACATGCAAGACCCACCTCGCACTCATACATTTCAATAAATCATGGAAATGGCCAATCTGCATAGCCAGTTTCCTTGTGGTTAAGATGACTCTACAAGCTAACCTAATCTGAATTTTTATTTCTCCTTATTAAAATAGGGTCTTTCCATTTTGCCACGGTCATGAGCTATCAACTCATATTATTAATTCCCTCTTAAACATCGTATGTTTCCTACAGATTTAATTTTCGCAACACTTTTTCAAACCCTAATCAGTCTCAAAGGACTAATTAGCAAGATTAACGCATTTTCACTCTCTTTAGGATAGAAGCTAAGTGAAGGAGGGAGGAATATGTTTTTTTATGGCTTTTTTGGTCCATTTATTTCACACAGCTGATCTTCACTGCTGTGCTCTATTAACATGTCTTTTGCCTTAACAGCCAGCTCCAGCAAACACCTGCTCCTTCAAGTTCACTTGGTAATGCCTTTCTCTCTCTCTCTTCATTACGGACACCCCTTCATGTTCAAGCAAAGCAAAGTATCTACCACTATAGAACAGTAGAAATTCATAAAGGAAATGCTGATCTGGGATTTTCAACTCAACTTTTTATGGAGCCAATTCCTTGCAGCCACATCTCTGGGGTTTTTTTAGAGAAACAAAAGTGGGTTGTTGGTTTTTTACAATGGAAAATGAAAAGCAGAAACATATCGAGCCTCAGTAAGTGATTAGGAAAGTCACTTGCCTGGAAGACACTGAGAGATGTTTATCCACAAGGAGGCCAGCCCTTGTAAAAGAGCTGTTCTTTTTGTGGAAATAAGTAAATAGTCATTAGACACCAGAAGAGAGTGTCGCAAGACTTTGATGTAGTGTCAAGACACCTATAGTAACTCTCAGCTCTCCAGTGTGGGTAGCAGAAACAGCCCAGCTGTAACAGCACAGCTTTCCCTGAGCTGATTTGCCTTTCCTCAGCATGGTTTGGGCTGTGCTGCAACAGGATACTGAGGCTGTGTCCCTGGGCTGTCTCTCCATGGATACCCAGAGACAGACTGACTGTACAGAGCAGTAGACACAGCACATCCCTGGGGGTGAGGATAACCAGTGCAGGAGACCTGAAGTATGAATGAGATTTTGACACATGTTAGATAACTGCCCTAAGCGCTGGTCTCCCAGTTTTTCTGGTGCCTGTCTAAGAGTATTTGAAGCCTCTTCTTCTCTTTCGTCTTATAATAGTAGGACAAGTTTGCAATCTTTTAAAGGTTTGAAAAGATGAGTGGAATGAAGGAGTATATTTGACAAGTTTTGCTGAAGTACAAGATCTGGTCCTCAAATAACCTCTGGTTTGGACTGTGTCATTTTTGTAACATGCCTGCAAAAATTTTTTAAGCCTTCAAAATCTAAAGAAGGAAAAGGTTTTCCTTTCCTTGATTTGTTTTATTTTCTGGAAATATGCAGGATTACTTTCTGTTGTTTTGCAAAAAGGTGTTTCTCTTCTGGTTTCAGGAAAAAAAGGCCACACTTTGAAGCAAAAGACCAACTACTGCTTAGTAAGCCAGCTGCATCACCTTTCCAGCACTTAGGCAGCTGAGAGGGAGAAGGAAGGAAGATCTTACCAGCAAGTTAGCAGCTGTGAAATGCACAGCAGTACTGCCACCATCATGGATAAATGGAGAGCTATCCCACTTACTGAAAGAGCCTAAGAGCACACACAGCCTGCCCTCACCCACAGGTATCCACTTGACATTTCACACTGCAGTAAATGACAAGAAGCACTGACTTCACTGCAAGCATTAGACTAAAAGAAAGATAATAAATCAATCAGCTTTAAACAAACATTCTAACAAAAAAGCTATCTCAATTTACATTTGAAAGCTGGCTAGACTCAGGGCTTACCTGGGCAACCTAGAGAGCTTCTCTACTAATAAACACCTGCCCCAGCAGGCAGCAGCTCAGTGTGCTGGATGGATGCTGTGAGCACCCAGCTAAACAAATACCACTGTGGGCAGAAAGGAAGGGGAAAGAACACTGGCACCTACACGTGTGTAAGACTGGTCATAGCTTAATGACTGCCTCGGGACAACAGTAGAGGAAAAATATAATGAGAATTATATGGTCAAAAGCAGACTTAATCCTTCTGTCCTCCCAGCCTCCTGCAGGCTGTATAATAGCCCTATACTGAAAAACCTTCAGAAATTCAGTTTTGACTTGATTCCTGACAGGATGTGCCTCCTATAAGTGGGGAAAAAAATTGCACGTCTCATATTCTTAAACCACGTAGGTAGAAATCTCAAAGGAGAAAAAATGAAAAACCTAAAGAAGTGTAGAAAAGAAAATGGAAAAGAGCATGAAATTAATATGTTCTTTCCCTTGAGAATGAGGGTTTAAACCTGTTGCAAATAAAACCTAAAGTAGGATTAGAACTAGTTGAGTGCTTCTGTGACAAGAAAATTGCAACACAGTAGGTGTTTGTAGGTAGAACAGCAAGTTTCCTAACTTCCAGAGACCGTAGCAGATTGAAAATACTGACTTGAAATGGGGGGAAAAAAACAGAATGAGAAAACACTTGCAGTGTACTTGTGCAGACAAGCCACCAGCTTCTCTAACTACACAGAAATGCACTGACTAAATTCAAAGAAATTTAGAGCTATATTGGCAAAACCGATAAATGGCATTTTGCAGCATCCAGTAGAATCATAGAATGACAAAATTCTAAGGTTGGAAAAGACCTCTAAGATTGCCAAGTCCAACTGTTAACCCAATGCTACTATGTTCACCACTAAACCTTGTCCCAAAATGCCACATCCAAACACCTTTTGAACACTTCCAGGGGTAGTAATCCCACCACTTCCCTGGGCAGCCTTCTCCAATGCCCAACCACCCTTTCAATAAAAAAGTTTCCTAATAACCAGTCTAAACCCCTGTGCAGCTTCATGCCATTTCTTCTCATCCTGTCACTTATTATCTGAGAGAAGAGGCCAGCCCCCACCTCACACAACCTTCTTACAGGCACTTGTAGAGTAATAAGGTCTTCCTTGAGCCTCCTTTTCTCCAGACTAAACAACCACAGCTCCCTCAGCCACTCCTCATCAGACCTGAGTTCCAGCCCCTTCACCATCACTATTGCCATTCTCTGGATACACTCCAGCACCTCAGTGTCCTTTTTACAGTGAGGGGCCAAAAACTGGACACAGGACTGAAGGTGTGGCTGCACCAGTGCTGAGTACATGGGGAGAATCCCTGCCCTGGTCCTGCTGAACACACCATTTCTGATAAAGGCCAGGATGCCATTGGCCTTCTTGGCCCCCTGGATACACTGCTGGCTCATGGTCAGATGCTGCTGACCAGCACCTCCAGATCCTTTTCCACTGAGCAGCTTTCAGCCAATTTTCTCCCAGCCTGCAGCACTGCAGGTTGTTGAAACCAAAGTGCAGGACCTGGCACCTGGTCTGTTGAACCTCATGCAATTGGCCTCAGCCCAATATAGTACATGCATCAAAAGAAAATAATTATTTTGGGGTTTAGTGAGCTCTTCCAACTATGTAGGGATGCTAGATATGTGTGATTTAGCAGTGCATCAGCTTGTCAGTAAGGCATGCAAATATGTGTAAAATATTTTCCGAAGTTTAAGCTGCTGGGAATAAAATGCTAAAAGAGAGAGTGCTTGCTTTTCAAATGCTTCATTTGCCTGTAGCTGTAACAAAAATAAAAGGGGATTCCAAGCATCAGGTTCATAATTTATAGCCTACACTAAACTAGTCAAAGTTTAAAGGATGACTTTGTCTACTGTTAAACTTCATCCTACAGAATTAAGTAGAGCATGAATTCTAACTAGTCAGCAGCATAGGGAAGAATTATGCCAGTACTTACTATTTATAGCTCATGGCAACATCCACAAAGTACTTTCTTCTCTGTCGATAGACATTGTCTTTAAATCCCTTAAGCAAGGAAGAAGAGAGTAATTTACAATAAGAACATAAAATTAGCTGTAAGAATTATAAAATAAATCATTGAAATGTTTCTTTAGTACTTAATTGCATTGTGTTTTGATTTACACTGTCTACTGGACTGCAAGAGAAAATAAGGATTTTTCTTTTTTTTTTTCTTTTTTTTTCTTTTTTTTTCTTCACCAGAGTTCCACAGGAGTTCTTTCAAGAGAGTTTTGTGCATAAGTACAGTCATTCATTCATTCAAGATGTTGAAAAGCAAAACTTTTTTCCTGTCATTTTATCTCACTCATGTTTTCTATGACCTGAACTGAGATCTACACACAGGTGGATAGCACAATAATCTACATGCACTCTATAATCTTTCTTCACTAGAATAAGCATCTAAAGATCATATGCAACTCATTTTGAAGATTCTTTTTTCAGCGGTTGCCATCTTAACCAACACATTGGGAACTGAACCATCAGCCCCCAGCGCCAGTTTGAGTTACAAAGGGAGGGCTCTACCTCATGCACTACAGTAGGTTCACACCTTTTCCATATTAAGAGCAAAAAGAGTTGTATAACACATACATGCTGACCAGTTACAGCTCTCTGAGCTACTCAAAATTAGAACAAGATCTCTTCTATATCCATAAAATATAAAGATACTTCAGGTTTGAACTACAAGAAGAGTAAACTATTTTCAAAGTAGAACTGCCAACCCCTTGAAGACAAAAAAGAATTAGAGTTATCTATGTTACCCAGTTAGTAGCCCAGAAAGTGCATTTAAGATTCCCCCTGAAAATTAAAATGCTGAAAATTAAAATGTCTTTCTTCCTTAGTGCTCACATAGACATGCAAAACACCAAAACAAATTAAAAGATAACATTTCTTGATTTGAAATACTTGTATGAGCTTCCATAAAACTCAGGAGACATTTTACTGTCCCATAACCAAAGCTGTGCTGCTGGGACAGAGTATGGGAGGATTTCACAGGACTACAGAAAGCCTTCAAACCTCCACTCCTGCACAGAAAAGCTTCTTTGACTTGCATAAAGTTGCTGTAATCTGGGGGAGCCTCTTTGTCTCCTTAATACCTATTGAGGCAAATGTTGAGTTACTCAGCTGAAGACCATTCAAGAGACCTGGGAAGTGATGGAAGACAGCACAGGGGACTTAAAAACCTGTCAAGTGTAATGAAACTGAGATTGAAATCATTAACAATTATGGAGTGGGTTAAGGCTAAGCTGTTGAATTGGTGCTATCCTTACAGGTTCTGTAACAGGATAATTCTCTTTGGTCCCCTGGCACACACATGCCGCTGCTAAGGAACAGGGCAGGAAACTGGAGTGGCCTTTCAAAGGCCAGTCACAGATTTAAGGGTCTTACCCCATTTCTAACATCTAGCATGCTGCATAGGGTAACAAATGGTGTGTAAATTGTGTTTGTAAGAGTCCTCCCAAGTGTAAAATATATATTCATATAATGCAAATGTCTTTTTTTGTTTTCTGTAAAACAGTAGGCAAATTTTCAGCAGAGCGCTCAAGTATTTAATAAAGGTACCAGCTCAGAACATAAAACAGCATCTAATGGCCTGTCAGAGCCATAAACTCAAAGCTGGAATGAGCTGTCTCTACAACCTCTGTTTGAACCAAATTATGGTAAATGGTTGAAGATAATCAACAGTCTTTTCCTTTTGGAGAAAATGTGAATTAAATCCCAGTTTGTCATCAAAAGGTACACAGCAGAAACCAGGATTCAGGAATGTGCTCCCTGACTATGGGCCCTCAGAATGGGAAGGGCTACCACGTGATAGAGGAGGCTGAGAACCAGCAAGGTGATGATGATGATGATGATGATGATGATGATTGTGGCCAGTATGTGGACAGGTGACATCATGGCAGTGGGGCTGCCATGGATCTTTGTGATGGTTTCCATTTGGCTTGTGTGCACAGGGGTGAGGATCTGTGCCTGAGCTCCCACCACAGCACAAAATGTGTGCAACAAAAAAACAAAGGAAACTAACATCTACAGCTAGAGTTTAATCTGGTTCTATTACAAGACAGTCTTATGGTCAGATATCTTAGTTCGCTGCCTACTTCCTTTCAGCTGGAAATTTCTGACAGTACCAGTTTAATCCAGCCTATTTTAGGAATTAATATAACTGTCTACCACCAGTATCTTTCAGTCAAGTCATTCCGAGGTAGAAACTTGGATTTTTAGAAAGGGAAAGTATTTTAACACAAATGCTTGCAATCATCTGCCATCTAAAGACTCTGAGGTTAAACATTTATAGCCATTAGTGAAAAGAAATAAAACAATGACAAATCCCTTTTTTCTGTCTTTTTCATTGAGCCTTTGACAGTACTACAGATGCCATTTGTGCATGCAGGCTTGTCTCCTGCCACCAAAGTCAGGAGATTTTGAGAAACAATGAGAGACACCTTCCCATTTGCTGCATTCACCAAAAACAGGAACATGTTTCTCTGTTTTATCTTGTAATTACCACCTGAGTGCCAAATAATTCCTTCATAATTCTTTCTTCTCTATTGACAACTTCTCTATTGACAATAGCAATTCTTACCCAAGAGCTACTTCTGGCAGAACTGAAGGTCATATTGATCTAAATTCTAAAGTTTGAAATCTTTCTATCAACAAATTACATCTTTTTTTTTTTTTTTTTTTTAATGCAAGCAGTACAAGGATATACTTGCTAAACAATGAATAAGTTTAGTGGAGGACCTGAATTTTGTGCATCTTTCTACAGAAAAGGAAAATAAATTCACTGAAACTACCAAAGAGAAACCAGTCCTCATCTTCTGAAAACAATCAGCAGTCAATAGGCTTTTTACTGGACTGGCAAATAACCCAACAAATCATCTGCAGGACAATTTTGTATTACACTTACAGGGTGATCAGCATCCAGCTCAGATCCATACATCAAAACTCTCTGAGAGCATTTGTCTAACTCAGAGATCTTCCTGGGGAACCAAGGGACACAATCGAGATCTGCAGGAGACAGAATGCAAATTGAATGCACTGGAGTGTAAGATCATGGAGATACCTGTGCAAAACATCTGTCAGCATCTAAACCAAGTGGTACACAAACAGCCTTGCCTTCTTCATCAGTCCAGATGTTTTCCGGTGGATTGAGAGATACTATATTAGTTTGAAACTTGAGCAACTGGATCAGTTCATTAAATTCTTTCTTACTGCAGTCACAGTCCACAAAAATTTCCACCTCTGAATTCCTTCTCTTTGATTTTCGTGATTCAATATGAACCATACTCACATGTTTTTCCTGTGGAAAGATGAAACAGCAAATGAAATACAGACGTACATAGAAGAGCAATACTGGCACATTCCTCAGGAAAGTTTTTCCAGTTATTAAAATGCCTTATTATTGAAAGTACTCCCTTTTTCTATTTACAGGATTAGTTGGTGACACATACTAAATATTGATGACAAAAAAAAAAAACTTACATGGAAAGTAAAAATAAAATTATTATTTTTAATGAAGAAAACCAACGATTTCATTTTGTCTACAAAAACTATCTCTTATAGTAGACAGTATAACACTTTTTTAAATTTAATGCAAATTTATATTTATCTTTGCTATAAGTATTAAATTCTAATGCAATTTTAATTAGAAATTTGCATAATAATAATGTTAATTTAAATACAATTGAATGTGCTTCTTTAAACAGATGTTATTAAACATACTACTGGATGTACCTAACTACATGAGGAAGAAAATATTTTTATGAGAATAGACACATATCAATCCTCACCTATCTACTATGCAATTATCAATAACAGCAAGTGTTAACAGCAATATAATTAAAATCTAACTCAATTTATTCTCTATTTCCGTGTCCCCATCAAACACAAATCATGCAACAAACATCACAGTGTAAATACTTCTAGCATGAAAATTTTCCTATGGGGTCTCTTTCCCACCACAACTACTGGTCTGCCAAGGGTATCATACAGAGACAGATAACCATGATGTGCCATGGCTGACCTGATCTAGAGCGACAGCCTTGCTTCAAAACAGGAGGTTGGATTAGATGGCTGTTCTTAACATTAGTGACCTCCTATGGACTCTGATTTTTCCTTTTCCTTGCTGGACAGAAACTATCCGTTACTTTTCACAGTTATTCTTGCACTTACTCAGTGAAGCCAATAAAACATTTGTTGACTTCCAAATGGGAAGAAATTCATGTCTGTATTTCCAATTGCCTGCTGTATTTTACATAAATGTCCATTGCAGGTGGAGGTGTCCTCTGGCAGAGCCAACAAGCAGTGTCTGTTTTTACACTTCTGGATATACAGACATAGCTCTTTCACTAGCATGCTCCATAAATTTGTATGCAGTGTAGCAACATAACAAATTCAATTTCGTTTTCCCTAAGTTAAGTTGAGAACAAAACCCTGCACTCCCTCCTGCAATACTGAAATCATTAAGTGACTACATGGATGGGGGTGGAGATCCCTGCCACATCTTCCAGAGTGCATTCTATGCTTATTCCCAGGAAGGGGTTTAAGCAGATGTTTAAATCCAGAATTTCAGCTATGAACCCATACCAGCATTTTAGCCAGAGCTGCACCTGGACACTCAACCCTTAGAGAACAGCTGCATGAAAACACAGCTCCTATTGCAACTTCTGTTGACTCACTTAGGTTTCCCCTCTTTGTGTCAAACACCCTGCTTCCTGTGGGTCAAACTCACCTCTTTTTCTTGGCTGGAGAACGTATGTGTGTAACCTGCAGCAGCCTTGGGAACTGCTCCCAGAGCCAGCTGCTGCGAGTGAGGGTGGGAGCACCCAGTGGTCCCACACTTACATGCCTCTGATGGTTTGGCCTGAGAGGCAGGCTCCAAGCCACCTCCTAACGTTCTCATCACTGCACAGACTGAACAACTTACGACTTTTATCATGCTCAGACACATCTCCAAGCATTCTGACCAGGAGTCTGACTGACAAGCACTGATTGCATGGAGATGTGTGTGGTAACCAATACCTCACACTTCGCATCCCAGTTAAACACGTAAAACCCTGACCCTGCAAACACTTAAAGGTCCCTCTAATTTCAAGACCAAGCAAGGCTGCCACCAGCATCACCTGATTGTATTAGATTCCAAACTGCTCTCTGAGAGTTTCTCCTTTCATTGTGGCCTGCACAGACAACTTCAAATCTAATTTACAGTGTTGAGAACCACGTCAGAAACCTAAAGTGAACCATGTGAAAATCAGCATCACTGTCAAATTTTATTTCAGAAAATCCTTCACAAGCCCAAAATGCTTTGTTCAATGATCCATAAAATTTTAAGTTACTTTTATTTAGTTCTGCAGAGCGAGTGTAGCTGCGCTCCATTCCTCATGCCACGGTCCTTTAGATTGATATCAACAAAGAGCCTGACCTCAGTAGCTGTCCTCAGTCCAGCCAGCATAAATGATTTGTGAGCATTACCTGGAAGAGTCTGAGAGCTTTCACCAATCCACCAACTTCATTCTTCAAGGAAAACACCACAGCTGTCTTTCCACCTTCAGATGCAGATTCACCTTTCCCATTTCCCTTATTCCCTTTCTTCTCCTCATTTTTCCCAGAACTCGATCTGTTTAGCTACAAACAGATAAAAAACAAGGTCATCTCAGATGAAAATAGGCAAGAGAAATTTCCCACAAGAGAAATTTTTGTTTAAAAATAGCTGAACAGAACTCATCCTGGCTTCATTTGAAAGAAAAGGTTGTGTGTTTACTTGAAATCAGAATCGGGTTAAAGGCAGCTGCTAGAGAAGATTGTATAAGAGGCCATACAAAAAAATTTTAAAAGCCTAAGAAAAAGCATAAATGGGATACATATATGATGGCATTATTTGGGCAATGCTATCATTAGAAGTAAATGTGAAGCAAATGAGGACAGTCTGAATTACTGGCAAAGCCTGCAGATCAGTTATTGAAACCTGAATATTGCTGCAAAATCACAGGGATGCTATCCTTCCTAACCTGTAGCAGTCAATTTATGAAGGTGTGCACTGGTCTGTACTTTTGTATTGACCATTGTTATATTTAAAGGCAAAATTTCACATTCTCCATCATAGTACAATTAATGTTATCATGTAATGCAATTCATCCTGAGAAAACAAAACCTCTGCTGATTATACAAACGATAACAGAAATGCTTAGACTGCAACACAGACTACCAAGTTGGAAGGGACCTCAAGGATCAGCTGGTCCAACTTTTCTTGGCAAAAGCATGGTCTGGTCAAGATGACCCTTGTCACGCCACATCTTATAACTGTCCAGTGCTGGGGAATCCCCTCCTTCTTTCAGGAGATTATTTCAATGGCTGATTGCTCTCATTGTGAAAAAGATGAGTTAGCTGAGGGGCTCAAAAAACACAGAAAATTGCAACATCCTTGGCCACTCTTACATTCTTAGAATTTGTAAGCCCAAGACTGTTTTAAGCGAAATTTCAGTCATCATTTTCCAAAAAATGTTCTTTTATCAGCTTAACTCTTGTGGAAATTCCAACAGTACAGCCTTTATAGACAATTTTTATATCATTGATCACGATTTTCAAAAAGCACCCTGCATTTTCCAATACTTAGGCTGTTACTCCTGAAGAAATTAAGTCTCCAGTGAGATGCTAACTGCTTTGTTATAATCCATAAAAAATATGCAGATATACATTAAAAACATATACTATTTCAATGTTTCAAATGGATTAAATTGTACTTCAGTAAATTCTAAAGCAGCTTACAGAAAATAACCAGAAAATTCAGCATTTTAAACAGATCTTTAACACTCTTTACATGGCACAGGTGAAATCAGCCACATTTACAACAGGTACAGGACATGCTAAGTCCCTGTGGTCTTTTCTCACCATTTAATAGAACACAAGGAAACAATTTGGAAAGCCAATTTGTCTGCAGAATGATATATTAATGGTTTCACACATGTTTATTTTTTGGCAATTGAACTTATATGAGTCTGCTCCTACCTAATATGATAGGAAGGTTGCCCAGGGATAGTTATGGGGAAGGACACTTTTGTTTTAACTTCAGTAATATCTAGGATTTGGGTAAGTTCTTTTCACATACATCAAGCACACAACCTCCAGATGAAGTGACAAAGGTGCTGCTTTTACAGCATCTGTGGTTTTTCCAGAATCTCAATACTGTCAGTTCCTCTGGAAAACAAAGGCACTCAGCACTTTCCAAGCCCGTCACAGGTTCCCTGATACTCTCAAGAGAGCATTACCCGAAGTGATGACTGAAAGACCCTCTCAAGAGTTTGAAAACTAAAATGAACACCTATTTGTTATGAGCCCAGTAGAAGAGGATGAACTTGAATTTTATTAGCCACGTTCGTTAGTACACTTTTAGTACACTTCATAATTAAACAATGACTAACAGACCAACTTTCCTAATGAAAATTAATTATCTGGAGCAAGTGTACGTCCTCAGGAAAAGAAGTCATTTACAGTAGAACTCAGTGAAGAAAGTAACTCAAACATAAATACAGTAAAACAAATTTATTTCCTTTACTTCAATGTTTTTAATAGAAACTGAGCATGTAGAAATAGGGATATTTCACATTTTACTAAGGAGAGTTGGCCAATTTTAAACTGGTACAATCCCCTGTACTCTGCTGGTTTTACCCAAGTGATAAAAACCTTCATCTGTTGCAAAATTTTATTGGAGTCACAGTCTTTATAATCCTAAATATTTCATGTATTCAGAGCAGGTTGCTTTATTTAACCACATATACGTTTACCTGTTGGCACACAAAAGTTTGTCCGATGCTTGAAACCACCCAAGCACCTGTTGCACCCGTGTCATCACCTTGCAGGGAACCATTTCCATCTCCTACACGGTGATTCCACCTCACGCAGCGCCCTGGCACGATGTCCCCACGTGTCCCTGCACCCCTGCCCGCCGGCAGCAGCGGGAGCACAGCAGCAAATCCACCGGCCCCAGCGCAGGGTGGGCGCACGGCATTGGTGCCTTGCCAAAAACGCTTCACAGACAGTGCTGTGAGCCCTACGAGCGCCCTGAAAAGGCAGCCCCTGCTGATGTGTACAAGGGCTTTCAAAAATCCAAGCATTTAAAACCATCTGACCTGGACCCGATGCTTTTTTCTACTATTCCAGTAGCAATACGGTTCATTTCTGCAGTAAGGCTTCTATCGGTCATGAAACTTTTTCTGTTACTTAAGACACTTTTAAGGCAACGTTTAGAACGGGGCCCGATTCGACAGCAGAGTTAGTTTCACGGGCCCCTGCGGCTGCCGAGGGACCGCGGACCGGTCCGTGAAGCGAGGGGCACGCACGGCTGCCCGCCCGGCAGCGGCCCCGGCGGAACCCGGCCCCCGGCGGAACCCGACCCGCCCGTCCCGGCCCCGGCACTTACGGCGAGGCTGCCGGCGGCGGGGCGCTCCTCCGGCAGGGCCGAGTCCAGCGAGAAGCCCCGGCGCGCCCAGTACTTGCTGGAGAACATCATCATGGCGGGCTGCATGGGGCCGGCGGCGGCGGGGGCAGCGCCGCGCTCTGCCCGCCTCGCCGCGCCCGCTGCCTTTATACGCCCCCGCCGGGCTGATGGAAGCACGATATGGGGACCCGTCTCCGGGTGACGAGAGCCGCCGGCAGGCGGACGCCCACGGTCCCCGCTCACCTCAGCAGCCGGGGCGGGACGGCGGGACAGCGCAGCGCGGGGAGCGACCCCGCCGCCTCAGGCCGGCAGAGCCCGGGCAGGTCCCGCTCGGAGCCGCCGTCCCCACCCGCCCTGGGGCTGCTCCTGCGCCCTCCCCTCACACCTGCGCCTGCCGGGCCGGCCTGCGCCCCCGCCGCGGCACCAAGGCACGGCACCAGGGCACGGCACCAAGGCACGGCACCAAGGCACAGCACCAAGGCACGGCACCAAGGCACGGCCCCGGGAGCAACAGGCTCGAGAGCGTGGGGACAGCACGGCAGAGAACTGCCGGAGCTGAGCTTCAGCACAGCGGAGTTGTGCGGAGATAGCGAGAAATGCTCTGGTGTAGAAATCCATCTCGCTCCGTTTAAGTGAGCACTAGGCAACTGCTGAAACTATAACTTGACTGCAGGGTTAAAGGAACCCTATCTCCCAAATTTACTTTCGAAATTTAGGATTTCTAACTTCTCTTTCATTGTAACGTTCATTTTGTGACGTGCCACCGTCACCTGCCATCCCAGCTCCTCCTCATTTCTTTCATCTTCCAAAACCTCTCCACGACATCCTTAGAATACAGAGGTTACCTAACAGCATGTAGCACTGAACAGCACGTCTGAATTGGGACAACTATGTCAGTTTCCCTCAAATACCTGCTCAGTTTTCTCAGTTCCAACATGCCAGGCAGGGCAAACTTACCACTTCCCCTTGGAAAGCACCATCGGTGACTTGCCCTGAGCCTCCCAAAAGAGAGGCAAACTAGCTGAGTGCAACAGCACATGGCCACACGTATTATTAGCTCAGTCTCATATCCTAAGTTATCAAGAGATGTTCCCTGTCCTGTTTTCTCATTACTTTTGATGATAGGAGAGCAAGCTGGTGTCTTTGGACTTTGATATTCCTATCTGCTGTGCGTGAGATACACAGACACAGTTCTTGCAGTTGAACAATTTACGAGGGAGGTTGCTTAGCACTTTCTGAATGCCCCAGTGACAAAACCAAACATGACTGGGCTGCCTTTCCACCTAAGGCAGGACCGAGCCTGATTTTATCTGATGTTAGATCCTGGCTCTGCAGCTGGGACATCACACGAATCAGTAACCCTGCTGCTCTGGAGCCTTGTTATTGTTGCCCCTCCGTGCAGTAACCAGAGCGCAGCAAAGGTTTTGTCCCTCACAACCTCTTCAGCAAGACTCCTGAATGCAAAACAACCAAAGTGCATTGTGTTAATATCTGTTAATAACAGGTAGGAGGACTCCAGCTGTTTTACCCATGCTGTCTGCCCATGTGTTCCACAGAGAGATTCTTCTCCCTAGAAGGGAGCTCTTTTTTGGCAACTTGTACTTTGTAGGTGGACTTTGCCATATCAGCACCAGATTAAAAAACATTTATGGACTGAAAAGGTTTATTTCTTCTTTGTTCTGGTATATGGCTCTGGGTATATTGCTAAACTAGAAATTTTGTTAAAGCAACTATTCAAAAGTACCTGATCTAGAGCATGTCAGTGTCACTCAGCAGTGCTATTTCATCTTGGGAAACAGAGTTAATGCTGACAGTAAGAAATGGATAAGCTTTCTCTTGTTACTAAAAGGTACCTCATCGCCTATAATCAGAATTCAGAAACTGCAAGGTCCTCTTTACTTTACACACACTTTCTTTTTTTCTCTCGTGAGATAGCAGAGTCACTGTTGCCTGAAGTCCTCAGCTATGCACTTTTTAAGCTTAAAAATTTGCAAAATTCTCAAGTGAAAATTGAAATCTGAATAAAATCTGTGAGATGTTTTCAATGTTTGAGTCATTTTATCCCCACCAGACATATCAACTGCCATATTTCAGCATAATATCCTTAAAAATAACTGTACCATTTACCATAGCTTGATTAACTGGAAGGTGAAATTAACAGGGAAGAGAAGCTAGTATTGCCCAAAAACCAATTCAAATTTAGCCCTGGCTCTCCCAGATCACCAAGTCTTTGTCTCAAGGCACACTACAGCAGGAAAAAGAACTCTCAAGTCACCATGGGGCAGAACAGAGAAAGACATGAAGTTATGAAAAGGTATCAAAAAAACATAGAGAAAGATGGCCTCCACAAGGATCTAAAATGTAACCACCATTATTCACTGTCAGGTCAAAAAGGCAGGGCAGAGAACAGATGTGCTGATTATTAATGTAAGAGATGTTGACACAAGAAGAAAATAGAAGTCCCAATACCCTTTCAAATCACAATTTTGTTGGTAAAACAAGGACTTTGTGAAACAACTGACAAGTGGACTAACCAAAGGAGACTTTTCAACAAAGAAAGAGGTACAGCCTCTTTCTGTTTACTAGAGATACACACACACATACACACACTCCTAAGTCCAACTCTCTGAGCAATCTAGGTCTGCTGAAAAATCTATGATGACAATGTACACTTAATTTTTAAGTCATGAAGATATGGATTTTCAAGCAACCATCAAAACTATCCTCTTTTAACACTGAGGGGATTTTAACCAACTATCAACCATTGGGCAAGGATATCTACCAAAAGATAAACTGACGAGGAATACCTGGGAACATAGATGATATAATGAACATGAAGCAAATTCACAATTTTCAGCAAAAAAAGGTTCTGAGAAAAAGGCAGAAACTATTTCAGGAGAAAAAAGGAAAAGGATTTCAATAAATTCAGTTATTACAAGAACCAAGAAGAGGGAACCTAGAGCAGAAAGACAGTTCTTTCCCTGTTCCAGTGAAAACATAGTTTAATCAGGAAACTATTTCATTACAGAGGAAGTGCCATCTTCTACTACACTTTTACTAGTAGTAGCATAAGTCCTTAGTTCATCATTAGCTTCAATTCAGAAGAGGAGCTTATAGGAGATGCAAACAAGGACCAAGCTACCAAATACAGGTAGAATACCACATAGATGAAAGCTGTGGTACAAAATTCAAAGTCATTAATATAGGACATCAAAAGCAACTTTAAAAAAAATTACTGCGGCAACAGCTATAAGAAGTGAACTATCAGACCAGTGAACACAGGGAAAGGACAAAACAAAGAAAGGCCTTAAAATTAGCTAGGTATTCAAGGTACATTTTTTACATCAGTCTTTGTTAAAGAATCAACTGTGACCAGATGTCTATCATAAGTAATAGCAACGGCAGAGAGATAAGCTCTTTGCTTTTAACAGCATGAAACAATGTTGAAGAATACTCACGATGAGTCTGATCACAGCAAATGAGAGCACAGAAACCACTTACAGAGGAGACTCATTAAACCTCTGCCATCAATAACTGTTTTAAGAACTATGGGGAAGAACAAGTGACAAAAGACTGGGAAAAGGCCAAAATTATGTCAATCTCCAAGAAGATGATGGAGAGGAAGAAGGGCTGAAGAATTGCAGACCAGTCTAATTTCATTTGTTTGAGAAAACAGAAGTACCAAAATTATTTGTAACGATCCAGAAGATAACAGATGATTAAACAGTCAGGACAGATTTGCTGAGAACAAATTGAGTCAAGTAAATTTCATTTCCTCTTATGACAGTCCTGTAGACCAAGGCAAAACAATGCACGTCATTCATCTTGATGGTAGTGCAGCATTTGGCATAATTTCTCATAACATTCTCACAAGAGAGATAAGGAAAACAGGTGCAGATGAAAGTAACAAATCATACAAAGGGGTGGGTTCAGTTAAATGGAAGGGTGCAGAGAACAGGAGAGCCTCAAGTACCTACCTTCACACCTAAACTATTTAGTAGAAGCCTTACATGAGCACTTAAGAGTCCAGCTGTAAAGTCCCAGACTGTACCTACCTCACAAATGCTGTAATGGTTACAAAATTTAAACAAATGCTGTGGCAGAGAGGGCTGCTTGCAGATAAGCAGCTGCACAATCCCAGGGAAGGCTGACCTCATGTGAGGGAAGTCAGAAGTTACAGAAAGTCTCCAGCTGCATGCAATCACTCTATCTGCACTGGAAATCCACAAACACCTAAAACTTGTTTGCATGATAGAGTGCAGGATCTCCAAAGGTATCCTGCAAATGGATTAGACAGGCATCCAACACAAGACACACCTTCCAACAGGAGATACTGTAGCTAGTCAATTATTGACAAGTTTTTAAAAATGCCTTGCAATATGACAAATCTGGAATTTTAACAAACTTGTTGTATGCATATATACAGGCATTCAAGGCATTCACCACATGATGATAAAACGTGGTATGATTTATCTGGCTAAGATAATTTTGGCCTGAAATTTATCAGCTCCTTTATGTGGTTCACCATATGCTGCACAAGTTAATCACAATGGCATAAAAGGTGCAGCAGCCCAGGGCAGAGCACAAAGAGCTGGGATTGCCACTTTTGGTCGCAATAGTAGTACTGTTTGTTGCTTGAGGAATTATTAAGTCCCTGAACCCAATATTTTGGACTTTAAAGACTTCCTTGTTCTCCTGCATCACTTACTGGAGCAGTAAAGCCAGAGGAGTGGGTAGAAGCTCTCCAGACCAATGCCCAAAAGTAGCATGTACTGTTGGAACCTAAAGGTCATCTGGACCAATTCATACACCAAGAGTGCTTTGGAAAAAATTTAGTGTTGCATCTCACTGAGTTTTGGCAAGCAAAACAGAACATCTCCACACCAGTTGTGTGTAGTACGACTTTTTTGCACCAAATCTGGATGGGTGCTTAAAAAGTGTCCTCTTCAATATAGCAAGGAGTTTTTCCTAATCTGATCTCACTCATCATCAAGAATCATCACACCCAAGGGGTCAGGCCGGGATGGAGTTCAGTCTCCTCATAGCAGCCTGTATGGTGATGTGTTTGGTTTGTGCCTGGGTCAGTGTGGTAACACAGCAGGGTTTAGCTGCTGCTGACCACTGCACAGTGCTGAGGTTCTCTGGCTGCTTCCCAGGGGTGGGCACGAGCCCCAGAGCAGTCACAGCCAGGACAGCTGACCCAAAGGCACATCCCACACCAGATACCAGCCTTTATCTTTCCAAGGAACCTGTGGTGAGATCTTGCTCTCCAGGAGGTGCATCAACACCTGCCTGCTGATGGCCAGTAGTGCATGAAATCCTCTTTGTGCTTTCCTTGTGGGAGCAGCATTTGCTTTTCCTGTTACACTTTCATTGCCTCAGTCCATGAACCTTCCTGCCTTCCTTTTATTTTCTCCCGATCCCATGGAAGAGGGAACAAGGCAAGGGGCAGGGTGAGTGCATGGCTGCTGGCCAGGGTCAGCTGCAACACTCTGAGAGGACACAAGTGACCACCTTTTGCTGAACTGCTCTAGCCTGGGCAGCAGTTTCAGCCCTGCACACAGGGCTCTGCAGGGGTTGGTTAATAACAAGGAACACCTGCAGAAACAGTCTAAGAGCCAATGTTAAGGTAGGGTATGAGGCATGAGCCTGTATAATCAAAATATATACAATAATTGAATTCTTTCAAAAAAGAACCCCATCTAGAAGAATGGAAGAATGGAATTACTAGAATTCATCTATTTGAATTACACAGAAAGTCTGAAATATATATTTGATTCAACTGTGAAATTGATTTTGGATGAGGTAAAAATTGACATCCTACAATATATCTTTTGTTTTCAATTCATCAGAAAAATTCCATTTCAGCCAAAGATATTGTGATTTAACACAAAAAAATAGCACATTCTCTAAAAATGTTTAAGAATAAAATCCTCAGTTGAATGAAAATTTAAATTCAAGCTTAGTTTATACAAGGCCTGCATTGCAATAATATCACTTATTTGAATAGCACATTTTGAAGTCCCACTAAACATGAAGCACATCTTATCTTTTAACACCATTAAAAAACCCCAAAACCATTTGAAAGCTTCTTTAAATCAAATATAGCATCACACATATATGAAATCTGTCTGTTAAGTGCTCAGTTATGTATCTGTGTCTCATCACCTTATCAGTGCTCACATACAAAGCTCATGGTCACACCAACTACCAAGCTAGACGTAATTGCACAGATGGAACCAAGGGTTAGGATTTCCAGCTTTAAACTCAGCTACCATACAGCAGCTCATGGAATTTTTCTTGTAAGAACAAGCACTGACTTCTGTCACCATGCTTCTTTCACACAGAGATGGCACCGGCCACTGAACAAATACTCAGAAAAAAAAAAATTGAAAAATATATTTTAAGATATTTAGCCAGCCACAGGTAAAACTTTTATCAGTCACTGTTCTGCAGCCCAAACTTCAGTTTTATGTTGCATCAATGCAATTACTAAAATCAAGTCAGAGGAACATTTAACACATAAGCAAATTATTAATCCTTACTCAGCCCACTTAATTGCTTTTTTCCAATTATATTTGTAACATTAATCAATTCACAGATGCACTTTTAAAACATTGCTAACCTCTTCAGCATTGTCATCTCTGCTGACCAACACGGAATGTTTTGAGGAAAACACAGCTTCCACCTACAGAAATTCAGCTCCATACTTGGTATGGCTTCATTAGCATCACAGCAGTATGCACAAATCATGCTAGTCATACCAAAACTAGTTCATAATCCAAATTCTTAATGCTAAATTATTTAAAATAAAATCTTTTTTTCAAGTTAGGCAACTGTCTTGTAACAGAAAATGATTTAGACAAGTGAGGAACAAGTGCCTCACATATTTTGAACGAAAATATTATCTCAACAAGTTGAAGCTAGAAGAACACTTACAGGTTTCTGAAAAGTTTCAACAGTGGAGCTTTAATTTGGCATTCAAGAGTGTATTTGAAAGTAATGAGGAAACCAGTTCCTCACTGTTTGGCTGACTGGGGCCAAGGAATTTTGTCAAGTAATGTGTAAGGAAAAACTAAAGAGAATAATTAATGAGGCACCAGCAGCGTTTTAAAACTGTCCACTATAAAAATTTAAAGGTTTTAAGAAAAATCTTGTTAGCAACAAAACTGGGCTCCGTTGAACACTAACACCTTAATTTGAATTAAACTACAGATCAAAACAAAAACATTGCTAATACAATGTATTAGCAGTGGTTTTGTTTTGATCTGTAGCTAAATTATCACAGTATTTCTACATCTGATTCTCAAAGCAATCAGGACCTGTTGTAACATATATATAGCCTTGAATTCCTTATGAAGATTGCCTGCAACAACCAACACAAAACCTCCAAACCCAAGACAGGATTGAAGGCCAATGGTTACAACATTCACTGGGTGCCAACACAGTCACTAGCTGAACAGGACAGGCACTATTCAATGTAACTGAAGCTTTAAGTGATAACTGTGGGTAACTCACGGTCATCTTTTTACAGTTTATAACTTCCCAGTATCAAAACCATTTCCTAAACATTCACATTAGTCCACATTTCCAAGAAACTTCCACCTCCATTTTGTAAGCTATTACCATTTCTCTGTTTTGTAAGCTACCATCTTTCCCACAAATAGTAGAAAATAACTTCAAGAATGTAATTTCAAAACTAATAAGATTTCCCAAAAAGGTAAAATAAGAAAAAAATGTATTTGAAAGAACTTCATCAATATAATTTTACCTTGGAACAGATAACACTGGAAAACTGCTGTGACTAAAAAACATGAAGTTTTAAACCTCATCCACTGAAGATAATTATCTTCAAGTGTCAAGCATTAAAAAACAAAACAGGTTTGCAAGAATTAAACCAGTATTGCCTCTTTTATGGTCTGACAACTGTGGCCAAACTGTGTTCTGATTTAGCTCACATTTATTAATTCTAAGCAATCTAAGTTATTCAAATACAAAATAAATTTAAACATTCTGAACTGTCAACCCAAAGCATTTTAGCCATCATGATCCTGATTAAAGCTTCTCACAGTGTTTTTGAAGTCTCCACTGAGACTGAAACAATCAGGAATAGCTTGGTGAAGGATGAGGTTCCTCCTGCAACTCTTTGCAAGGCTACCTGTCAGCAGGAAGGAAACTACAGATAACGAATACTGCAAGAGGCCTTTTATCTTATTGCTGGGAAGCTGAGCAAGCCTACCTACCCTGTGCCCTCCACAGCAGCTGCTCACTGTTAGCTCACAAGCAGCCTTCTCATCTTTGACATCTGAGTGCTGAATACAAAGGGAAAAGATGAACAATTATACCCAAAAAGGAAAGGCAAACTACTTTATGGGCCGGTAGATTTTCTTAGCAGCCATAGCTATAATTCTAAGAAATCACAGAATTCCACTTAAATATGTCTTTCCCAAACATTTGCCTATTTGTGTTCAGTCAGTTATGGCATTCTTCAAGATCTTAGTATCTTGAATAGTTTTCTTGTGGATGCACATCCTAAATAACTAAGAACCATGCACAGTTAACTGACAGCTTGCCCACTGCATTCCTGTCATAGACATTTCTCTCCTCCTACCGTAGCTGCACTGAACATAATTTTTGATGAAAAACATTTTGCAAGTACACTTCAAAGTGAACTAGGTGCTCCAAAAAATACTGAAACTAACTTGCTTAATATCTTTGAACCAAAGTGTTGAATATCTAAGTTCTAATGCCTTTCTGTATTCTATGTCACATTAAATTAACTGCCAAGAAGTACAATGCTCACCAAGGAACAAAGGCATGATGCTTCACAGTAATTTCCTGGGCAGGAAATGAAAGGCTACAGATAACACTGAGCTGTGCATCCTTGACTTTCATGGCATAGGACTCAAGTTCTTATTAACTGATGAGAGATAGCACATTGACGATATTAAAACCAAAATCTGAACTGATTCAGCTGTCCAGTGTTTGCTGACAACTGGTGAGAGAAGTTGAATCAACTTCCAAATTATTTTAACAACTTGATTTATCTATGAAAGCCTATTGTATTACTTGTATTTGCTTAAGATGTCACAAATAACATTTGTAAAAGTAAACTGCTCCACAAGAAAAGAAAGCCTTGCTATACCCCACGCTCCAACTACCTAGAGAGGAAAGGCGTGTTTTGCTCTGAACTAACAAGCAGAAACCCCACAGCCCTCCATTACCAACAAAATATGTCATATCCATGGACTAAGCACTAGCTCTCCCCTCTGTCTCATGTTCTTACATTAACAACCAGACAACTAGTTTTTTTCTCTAAATATGATTTAATTAAAAACACTAAATCAGCTTTGACTTTTATTTTATATATGTACAATAGTTACCAAATAATGAATACACTTAATCAGTTATGTTAAATTTCACATAACGTCAAAGGACATCAGCATGGCATGGAATAAACTCACTGCCTTTTGCAGATACAAAAAAATGCATTAATGTTAATTGTGATTACTATTTTGGTGTGTGGTTTGTTGGCTGGCTTTTTTATAACCTGCTTATCAATTCTCCAAATAATGTTGCCATAAAAACAGTGTAAGTGGTTAATTGATCAGTTAATATATTAACAAGTATGAACATTAGTAAAGTTTGCAAGGTATCAATTGCAAAATTACATCGAGTGTAGGACAGAATGTATTCACATGAAAGTTAGCTTCAGTTAGAAAAGTTTTGAAAAAGAGCCCAGGTTGGAGCTGTACATTAATTTGGTCAAACTGATTCATATGAATGAACAGTCAAGTTTATTTAGATATTGAAAATACAACTATCCTTTTTAGTATTCACAAACAATTGTGTATATAGTGCGTGTATGTGTGTAAATATATATATATGTATATATAAAGTGAAGATATGTTAATGTAAAAATATACTGTTCATCCACTCCCAATTACACAAAATTCAGTATTTGGACATTAAACTGTGCAAGTATGAATGTCCATTTCAAATCTACATTCAACCAGCAACAAATACTTAGAAGTATTTTGTAAACATTTGAGATAGGGAAAATCCATTTATAAAAGAATCCTCCTTTAGCACATCAGCATCACTTCAGCTTGAAAATTTTGTACAGCAGCTTCAGCTGGCATATTGTGAATCTGCTTAAATCAAAGAGTTCACACTGTCTTAAATCAATATGTGTGAAAGCTCAGTAAATGCAGAAATTTCTTTCATTCTTAATCACCATCCATTTCCAGTTTACCAGCAAAAAGAAAATGCACTTGGCTACAAAAATATTAAGGAATGTTATTGAAAACAAAAGGCTATTTTGGTAGAAGAAACTACAAAAATAGTTAAGTTGAGTCATGTTGTAAAGCTTTAATGCAAAAGCATTACAGTACAGATTTTCTTTACAACCTTAAAGCTTAATCAACACCAAATTTAAATATCCATCTCTCAAGTGCTTGAACGAAATGTGCTCAGTGAAAGTCTCTCTCCAAGGGGACCAAGGGTAATTAGGCAGGTGCCAGGCCCTGGGTCTCAGCCGCCGGTTGAGTGCCGTCCCTCGTCCCGTTGGCAGCAATCACAGGGGTTGAGATACTCTGATAGAGTGACGGTGGACAACTCAACTCAGCTGCACTTTCATCCTCTCCAGTATCTGAATCCGGTGTTACCGAACTGTTCTCTATCCCCAGGATCTCACTGACTGTTTGAGGCAATTCCTAGAAAGGGAGCAACAGGGGAAATATTAAAAATCACTGTAATTAAATGCAAAAAGTTAACAACAAAGTCCCCTCTGTCCATCCTGCATTCCCAGGATCATTCATGTGAGAAATCATTCATCTGAATTTAGCTGCACAGAAAGCATCTCTCTCAGCAATACTTCCATTAGAGTTAACATTTTCTGTAGCTGCTTTTCAAGAAGACAGCAAAGGGAAAACACTCAGGAATTGATTCCTGATTAATACAATCTTCATTACAAAAGTTAAAGTCTAATCAACTATTACAATTACACTTCATGTTATTGAAATTAGTTTTATTGAATGATCCACTAGTTTTTGCCTAACAAGTCTGGCATGCTTTCAATGCAATGCACCTTTCAACTAGTTTTTCTCAAGCTCACCAAACATCAAATTTCTTGGAGTGAGGTTACCTAGTGAGAGTTGAGAAATCACAACCAAAAAGCACAATTCAACTTTCTCCCAGTGAACAGTATTACTCTATAAAATCAATTATTCTTACTTACAGACTTCTCAAACATAGGCACTGCACAGCTACCCAACATGCTTTACTGTACCCAGACATTCAGTTCTTTCACAGGTCATACATGAACACTTACAGCTAACTACATACTTTTCCGGTCTATAAACATTCACAGTAGATAGATATCTTTACCTTGCAATTCATCATCTGCATAGAAATTGCTTCTGCTTTGCAGAGTATATATTCCACATCGATTTTCATAGACAGTTCATTGATATGCTAAAAATAGATTCACAAGTTATAGTGAGATAAATTATAACTTTGTTTCACCCAAAATACATTAATACTGCACTGCACTGCTAGTAAGTATCACCTTATTAACCTGCCTCTCAAGCTATGAAATGCTAGACATAGTCTATAAGCTTTGAGAAATGGCTACTCAAAGATACAGTATGGGACAGCTGCTTTTCACCAGCATCCAAGGTCTGCAAGAGGAATTCATAGTGCCTCTAAATGTGACAATCTGGCCCTCCTACATACTTCCCCCTGCAGCTCACATTTTCAGAGATGATGAAGTAGATCATAGAAGATAAAGCAAAGGTTAGTATTAAATATAATAACTCATCTGAGGAGAGAACCATTTCTGATCTATTAATGATCTTATCACTAAACACAGACATCCAATAAACCATTTTGAAAGCCTGCAGGATAGACACTTAACCCTTCAGAAAATGGCATGCACCTTTCCCTGCCTCAGTACAAACCACAATCATACTGCACAGTTAACTAAAAAGTTAAGTAATATTTTAACTTAGTACCCAAAAGACAGCCCCATACTAGCCACTGGGAAGACAATTCTACTGCAGCCAAAACCAGCAAAATAATGCATAAGAATTTCGTACCTTTAATATTTCATTAAAGCCATAGTGCTTGTCCATTATTTGCTGTTTTTCAGATTCTAGGATAGCACAACAAAGGAGAAGATGAAAATTCTGACAAGGCAATTCCGTCCACATGACCTGTTAAAATATAAAACCCCACATTTGAAATGCTCATACTTTTCTGCTGAAGAGTAGTTCTTAGAATATAAATCCTCCAGCGAAATCATTTAACTAACAATAAGCTGGTTTTGAAAGCAACTAAGTATTTGTAAAATTATTTGGAATTTTACTTTTGGCCCTTTAGAGGTAACTGCAAGTCTGAGTCACCAAATGCTTATCTGCTTCTTAAGCCATTGTCCACTATATCCTACTAAACTGCTTGAGCTTGTGGTCTTGTGAATGTGGGCTCTGCCTCTGCTCATGTGAAAGAGAAGTAAGTGAAGCTAACAAATTATTTGCTTAGAGTATCTGCAATAATTAGTTTTTTTAACGCAAAGTATCTGCATTAAGTGTGAATTGGTAGAAGAGTGTCATGCCCAGCAACAGCTAAAAAGGCTCTAATGTTTATAAATAGGGTGCTAAAGTTGTTTCCACTCCTGAAGACATGTACATACAGGTACTGGGGTCCCTTCCAGCTGAAGACACATCAGCTTTTGGTCCCATGGAGGACACAATTATTCCTGAGTTCACTGGGACTGAAATGCGTAATCTCAGTACTAATACCCTATTTTAGTACATTCACAAAAACCTTTTTAAAAAGTATTTGAAAAGAACATGTATGGTGGGCAGAAACTAGGAGAACAATTTTGCGAACAAAACCAAAAAGAAGCAAAACTCTGCTTGCACAAATGCCCTGAGAGATAAATGGATTTAAAACAATGGATTTACTCTCAAAAAAGGCAGGTAAGAAATCAGACTGCTGAAATTTTTTTACTTCATTAACAAAAAACTTTTTTCATCATTATTGATGGAATAAAGCCTTATAGCTGAGCAAGAGCTTATACTAGAACTTTCATTACTAGTACATGTAACCTGTAAACCGAGTTGCATAAATACCAAAGATACCCAAAGAAAGTTCACCCAAAATAGAGTGCAATTAAACTTGAATCTTTCAATTAAGATCCAGTTCACAAATTAAATTTCACATCTTTATCAGACAACCAATATTATGTTAAAGCATTCTCTCACTCCAGTAGAAAGATTAGAATGCAAGGAAGCTGATAAAAAATTGAATGAAAATGCCTGTAATCTACCAAACACAGTCTGCCTACACAGCTGTGCATTGATTTGCTTTAATATCAAGTTGCTGCCAAAAAAAATCCATACAGTTTGCTACCGTTTCTGATAAACCTTCCGAAGTCTGGAGCAGAGCATGCACTGAAGGTTACGTATGTAAATGTGTAACAGCAGCATCACAACATGCTGCAAGGATGGAAGAAAAAGTGGCATTTAAACTATAAGTATGAAACTAAAAATATAAAAATAAGGAGCAGTAACTTTTTTCCTTTTTCTTTCTGATACAGCTACACAATTAATGACTCGTTTGTCCCAGCACTACCTCAGCAGCCATGAATTGTAACCAACGTATGTAAAGTAACTTATTAGCAGCTCATTCTGGCTTTATGTTAGCAACTGATACTAGAATAACACTAAAGCTAGATATGAATTAGTCGTAATTTTGTTAAAAAACCTTTCTTCTAGGTTCCTTCTAAACCACCCACTGTGCAAACAAAAGATGAAGAACTGGCTGGAATTACCAGGTGATATTGCCTGTCTCTCCAGTGTCAAGGAGGGACTAACCTACTTTCAATTTTGGGGCAGCTAGGAAGTGGGTCAATAGGCTATCTGGGTTGTGTTTGAGAGGCTCTACTAAAATGTGCTAAAGTTAACCCAGAGCAGTTTAACTCACACACAAAAGGCATTGCATGTAACATAGGAAATAACTGCACTCACATAACATGTCTCAGCTTATCCACACATGGTGGAATGTCACCTCTCTATCACACACAACTCCGTCACACAGCAATGAAACAATCACGTTTTCTACCACAATGGTTATGGCTCTTGCTCAGAAAATGCAAAGGCTGGGTGTTAGCCTCTACTCCAGATTATAAGAACCAATATCTCTCATTTCCAAGGTGAATGGAGATGGGAGAAACCAGACAAGTGAAGAATCTTTTTCATTCCTTTTTTTTTTTGTGATAAAACACTACAAGTCATGAAGCCAGTGGGAACAGGGAAAAAGTGTCTGATGCTTACTAAGTGGTTCATACGAGTCACAGGACAGAAATAGAGATCCAGAAGAATCCTGAAATTAGCAGATTAGACAGAAAAAGCCCCAGAAGTCCTGGAACCCTGGACTGGAATCTCAGATGGTACCTCTCCTTCATCCCATCCTACGCTCTGCAAGAGTATGTTATAGGATAATGTTGCCTTCAAATGGATTCCCTCAATTCATGTGCTATTACAAAACTGGACATGAGGTTTGCTCAGCCAAATACCCAAAAAAGTAGTTAATTTCTCTATAAAGGGAAAAGGCCTCCTCTGTCTATAGCTTGCCTTTGCAAATCCCACATACTTCATTGATACCAGTGGAGCTGCATGGCTATGCACTGGAGAAAAAACAACCCACTGTAAGATGGACTGTTCAAAGGTGACTCTAGCCTGCACATAAAAACATTAACATAATGCCTTAATTACTTTGTTTTAAAAAGGAAAACGAGATACTCCCTTTCCCATTCCCTATCTCCTAGCAAGGAAATTGAATACTTGTAGTAAACCTACATTATGATGTGCGATAAGAAACCTACAAGACTATCATATATCAAAAAGTTTCCACCATCTTCATAAGAGAGGAAAAAAAATACTTGAGAGAGAAATATAGTGTGTTTCTGTCCTGAATGTACACATATATATGCCTTAAAGCAGAGGTGATAAAAACATGCCAGCCTGGAACTATAAACTGTAAATAAAAATACTGTTGTCATCTACTTAAAAAGAAAAATTAGTCTCTAAAAAATACTGAGAAAACAACATAATACTGGGGAGAAGAGATGAGTGCATCTCCCCTCCCAAATCATTATCATTTATACCTTTGAATAAGAGAATTCTTCTATTTTTTACATATTGGTTTCCTTCTTTATGAACATTATCCATAAACTTTTTTGTCCTCTGGTTGAAATACCACCTCAATACTCTATGCTAGTAAATTCCACCAACTGATGATAAAAAAGCTAAAAAGATTTACTTTAGACAGTTTAAATACTGGTCCTCCTCTTTATGTGACTCCTTTTTCATTAGTGGAAAAAGTGAATAAAAGTATCAACATTATTTTTCATCACACCAGAAACAACATTATTTTTCATTATAGTACAAACTTTATGCATCTCAGCCCTGTTCTTTTCATTACCCCTCTGTTCCTCAGTACATATGCTGTTATGTCCTATAAAATACTCCCTCCATTCATCTGAACATTTATTCTGTTCCTCTGAGTTCTCAGTGAATATTGTGCCCACATTTTCAACAATAAACCTGAACTGTTAACAGACTTCTCAATTTTCCTGGAACGAAAAATTAAATATAAAATATTGGTAAATCTTAATTATTTCATCTGATCCCAAGATCACCTAAATCAAAAAAAATCTCATTAACCCAGAATGTTCAGAACTTCAACATTTTGATGTTTTACATAATGTTGTGTGGCATCACAAGGCCTTATCATCAAGATTAATAATCTTCTGACATCATCCTCTTCACGGCTTTGGCTAACACAAACTACCCTGACAGTGCCTCATTCAACCTAATCTATAAAGAATCACCAATACCACGAATTAATCAAACAAATGCTCTTTCTTTTATCATGAGTTGTTTTCCATTAACAGTTAACTGCTACCCTCCACTTACTACTTTCACTTAAGAGTATCAGTTGAAGGCTCCTGTCCTAAATTTACAGCCAATTTATCCAAACCAGCTCCAATAAGTATTTTTTCATAAAATTCACAAGTTTTTCTTTAGGTTAAAAAGATAAGAAATGCTCACTTGTCCTCAGGTCATTGTACTAAATCCTTTTTTTTTTTTTTTTTAATTTATCAGAGTAGTAAACATTTTCCAAAATGATCCATGCTTTTTGTTCTAAAGTCCAAAACTGCTGGAGTTTGTATGATGAAATATTTCCTTACCTCCCAGAGTCGAAGAATATCTTGAAAACTAAATTCCCTTTTAAATCTGATAAGAAGCCACCGGAAGCAAAAATAAAGGTAGCCTGAGTCTTGAGATTCTAGGAATAAGAATGTGACATTTCAGAAGCATCAAATTTGGTTCAGACAACAGGTGAAAAAAAAAAACCCTACACTTTACAGGTACATGCTTACACCACTAATTTTTAAGATGGCGGGACCTTTTTAGAATCAAGATATTTGTAAGAGTACAGCATATTTTTAAAATTGGTAACAGGATGACCCTGTCTTTTCAATAAGCATGAAGTAATTATTTAAAAATTTTAGGCATTATAAAGTTACAAGTCCTATATTCACATAGTATTGGAATTATATTTACACTTGTGAGGAACAGAATGCAGGAAGCTGTTTCAGTTACTGTGCATAAATAATACACCTACCTAAATAACTGCAAAATCCACTGTCTAGTAAACGAAGCAAGTGACTCAGCTGAATAAGTTGTGTCTTCATACCCTGCATCTGTTCTTCAAAATTCTGATGCTGTATGGAATAAAACATTAGCACTGTCACTTTTATTAACTCAATTTTGAGATTTGCAGCTATTTTAAAAGAAGTTTTGTTATTGCAACAGTGGTTCTCTCCCTTTAAGTATTTAATATATAGATACTTAACTGTACTTCTGTCTAATGAAATGTCTGCCTTTTACTGAGAAGTTTAACTGAAGCACTGAACTGTATTTCTTTGCTAACATTTTCGTATGCAGTAAATGAGAGTTTAAATCTGATTAAGCTCTGTACTTCCCAGCAGCATGACTGCACTCAAACAAAAAAATATTCTCTTTTACTTTCCTGTCAGTCACACAGTCTTTTGCCACATGCACAACTCATAAAAGCTTCAGATTGTGGGAAGTCTAAACTGCATTTAACAAAACCCAAAAGGCAGGTATATAATGAAAACATTATTGTGAACAAAATCATGCTTGAGGACTCCTGATAACTACAAATTTGTCTGTGATGGTAACTCTGGAATTCTTAAGGAGCCAAATATGCCTGTACTGTACAACAATACTATTGCAAACCCACCACAACATCAATCAACAAAAGCATATTGACTTCAAACATAAAATGACTGCTTTATAAGAATTCAAAAAACCCAGTGAACTTTATAAAGTAAAATTAACCCCAAATACTATCTGTAGCTTATCTGTTTATGTGAGCTAAAAAAAGCCTTATTTTACCATTTGATCCATGTATGATACAAAGCACCAAAAGGCATCTACTTCATTCTCCATAACATACAAGACAGGTGACAGCAAGTCGCTCATCCCCTGCACATAACCTTGATGGAGAAAAATCAGAGGGGGGAAAAAGCAAAAAGAAATTTCAACTCAGCAGTTAAACAGTAATTTTTCAAGTGTGATGAATGACTGAGTGAAACAAATACTAGCACATGCAGATACTATAATTCTCCAATTCAGTACCAATACAATTCAATACCAATACAATACAATACTGGTTGGATACAATTCAGTATCCAACCAGTAAAGATAAATTTGTATTAATAGGCACCAACATTCTGTAGATCTGATAAGATTTACAAGCCATTTCTGCCAAACTAAAGAGAACATAAAGCAAACACATTGTTCCAATAGCCGTTAAAAGATGTACAAACTGAGTTTGTACACAACATATCTTTAGTAAAAATGCTCCTATTTAGAATTCAGGAGCATATATAGATATTTTTAAGATTAAGTCTCTACCTTACACTATTGCAAATACAAACTTGTATATAATTTCCTTTCTATTTGTACTTGATTACTTTCTTCTACACATTTAAAAATTCTGAGTATCTTTGCACTGTCCCACCCACTCCCTTAATGAAGATTTTCTACTCGAATTCATTTGAAGAGATATTGAGTTGCAAATCCAGAAAAACATAATGCAACAGTCCTTATGAAGACAATTAGCATTTTACACTTCTTTTTTTTCTGTCACTGAATATGCTTTAAAGATTCCTTTATTTAAGGAAGTTGGGACTGTTCTGCTTGGACAGTACTTTAAATACACCCAAGCCTAAGACCATCTGTGTAACCAAGCAGACAACAACGAAGAATTTAACCTATCAAAGTGAGAATTAATAGTAATTAACTAGTCAAGTATTGCTTGCAAGAAGCACAAAAGCAACACATGTCTAGATCTGATTCAAGGACATGCTTTTATGTTTTGTGCCTAGAACTGGTGAATAAAGTTCATACCACCTAAAAAGTACTCACACGATTTCAAGAAAAGCTTTCATTTAACTGGAGAACGAAATGCCCACTAAAACATATCATTTTTACAAACAGCTATACAATTTTAATTGTATAAAAAAAGTTTTTCAAATTTTTAGGTTTTAAATAGTTCTTCCAGCTTTCTTGTTTGTAATTGACAGTCCATTTAAGTAGAGCATAATGATTGCTACAGGTAATTTTTTCCCCTTCTTCCCAACTCTTCCAATTACCACTGATGCTAGTGTTAGCTTATCTATTGCCCCATTGCTGCTGACCTCCCTCAATAAGAGAACACAATTAATGTATCTATCATCAATGATTGGTTCAACATAACATTTCTCAGTTGGCTGACTTTATTTCTTAATGATGTAATTATAACTCTGTAAATGAAAAGAGGTTTAGAGTCAGTAACTGAAAATATGGAGCAGGTGTGAGAAGAAAAATAGAGTAAGTAATAACAAACAGGTAAATAATTAAAAGGTCAAAAGAAAAAAGATTTGTTCCCACATATTAAATACTACAGCTAGCCAAGAATAAATGCAGAGAAAATTCTAAGACACTTTAAAAGTCCATTTAATGATAAAGCAAATTTTATTAATGCAGACTTAAGGAATTAATTGAGAAAAATATTCTATTAACAACTGTTCTGTCCCCTCCCCTATATGGCAGCTTGTGGCATTATTCAGACCCCTCTAAAGCTGCTGTCAAAAGATTAAGAGCAGCACTGCACCAATGTGTTGAAGCCTTGGACAGTTACTATGTCAAATTTACTGTATTTCCATTATTCCTGCTTGTTTATAAAACAAAAGACTTATGCAGCATGCACATTTAAGCCATCTCAACCATGTTTTTAACAGAGTGGGTGGTGAATCTGGTTTACGGTCACCTATAATGTCACTGTGCATTAATGACTGTTGAAATGTGGAAAGAGATGAAACAGAGCTACATGTTTTAACTATCAGTTTCAATTTTCTCTTTTTTCAAGCCAAAGATCAAGACTCTCTTCCAGAGAGAATGAAAACTGACAAGAAATACAGCCCTGCAGCATGATTACTACAGGTTAAAATTTTAGTCTTATGTTTCATTTTCAAAATCTGGCACAAAGTGGGCTTTTAGAATCCCAAAACTTTTCTGATACAGAATACGCAAAAAACCTCCGAAGTATACAAGAGCCAAATGTCATGCCAGGGGTGAAGGGGGTACCAACTGCAAGTATCTTTTCCCTCCCTCCCAAGATAATTAACAAGAAACCAAGACTTAGCCATCACATTAACAGTGCAATTAAAGAAAGATGTTATATGCTCTTCTCTCTGCAGCAGATGCATGCACTAAAATGTAATTTTTGACAGACTGCTAAGTGCACTTCTCAAGAACCAGCTTTTAAAATATTCACAAGAACACCATGTTTACAAACAGCTGGTTCAGCACGCTGAGCTTTAATTACAGCAGTGGCAGCTGGCTTATCATTTTTATGATATTATCAGTCTTAAAAACATACATAACACTCAAGCTCCAAAGACCCAAACCCATTTAAAACTCTGAAAAGCAAGACTGCTTCAATTCTTTTCAAAAAGTTAAGTCACAAAAAACTAAACCACAAAAACCCCAAAAACAACAAAAGAGCCCCAAAACAGTAGGTCTGTGGTGAAGACAAACTACCACTTAATTTCCAATCCCACCACAATTGATGAGTTCAGATGCCTAAGACAGACACCAAATTGAAAAGAGAAAGAAAAATTGAACAAAGTTATCTACATTATTGAACACTATAAACTATTAAATCTTTTTTAAAACATGTACAAAAAGCACCACAATCAATACAAGCTCAATTCTATTAACAGGACTTTGCATAAGCAAAGCTGCATATCACAAGCCAAGAAGGCTTTTACATTCAGAGGGACACAACTTACCTAAGTCAAAGTCATACATGCAATAGGTCATCAAAATATCATGAAGTAAAATCAGTCCTGGATTATCTTCACCTTCATAGAACTTATTTGTTCGATCTGTCCTGTTAACATCTTTTTCTAAGAAAACAGTCCAGATTTAAAAACACTTTCAAAACCAGTTGTACAAAGACAGTATCAAATTAATTCAGAATATCTAAGCTGATGATTTCTTCCTCAAACACTGTTGCAAAGCTTTGAAGTGTTTAGGCATAACTGAATGTCATTTCAAAATAAAGAATGTTTTAAAATAAATAAAATCCTTCCTATCTCCAATGAAAGTATTTGCTTACAAACAAATTTTAAAGCTTTCTGCCTCTTCTTTGATAATACATTTTATGGAAAAAATCCTGATTATAACTCAGCAAAAATGTTTTAGATTTAAGAGGATTAAAAACAATTTTATGTGAGCTAACTCTACAATGCAATTTATGAATACTGATGCGACACAGCATAATCCATAGCTGGAAAGTTCCCACATGATCATCTCAAAGACACTGTGACAGTTCATAACAGCATTTTATAAATACTGTGTAACAAGCTCCTGTAACTCAGAGCAGATGAAACTGCCTCTTTCATCAGGTAGTTTTGATGTCTGAAACACACCAAGCACACAGCATACTCCATAATAAGGTGACATTCAAGACCAATATATTTCGAAATTTTGCAAAATTTTTGAATGCAATTTGATAAAAGGAGTAATTTGTAGATTTTAATCTATTTTACTACATAACTCTAATACTGCCACATACATTTCAAATGCTTAAAAATTAAAATAATTGTCTCAACAGAAAAAAACACCTGGCCTTTTTTAAACTCAGAATACATTTTTTTCTGTTATCATTCTCTAAAAATATAGTTTATTAGTCTACCAAGAAAAAGACTACTTTGACCCTTTCAGCTTGCTTGTTGAATAACTGCCTGAAATAAGTTTAGTCTTTCTCTCAGAATAACAAAGAAATCTTGGCCTGACTCCTGAAAAAATATTTAGTAATCCACAACACTGGTGCCCAAATCTCACTACCAAAGAGAAATGAGAATACAAACTGCTAATACTCAACATAATTTGATGAAATTTTTAGAAGTAGGTGTAAAACCCCAGAAATGAGAATCCACATACACAAATCCCTATAAGAAATTATAAAATATGAACAGACACATTTTCACATTCTTATTGTATGTCCTTATTTTAACAACATTTCCAGCAGAAACACATTATGATATAACACAAAATGAAGAGTCTTTCGTTATTGAGTAAAGGAAGTTTAAAAATCCAGCCAAAAATCAGTTTGTAACACTAATACGTAAAGCTCTGAGTCACTCTACTTGAGAAAGTTTTAATATTAAGTATATAACCAAGTTTAGACACCTCTGAAAAGAGTAACATTTCATTTTTAGTGCCTCTTCATGCAGGCTCTTCAATTTCACATAAGCTTTTAAAAGTGTGTGTGCATTTAGGTATGTGTCTAAACATGAATTTACCTATAAGACTCCGGTAATCTCTTAATCTTGAGTTTCGCTTTTCCTGTTCCTCACTGACAGATTTCCACTGCAGTTTCATCCTGAAATATTCATCCCTGAAGAAGAACGACAATTTTGAAACCAAACATCCACATTTCCTTTTTTTTAATTTAACCATTCATTCATTCCACGTCTTCTTTGAGATAAATGGAATAACAACACTGTTTATGTAATGTTTTTAGTAAAACAATTTTTAAGAAAATGTCACAGGTTCTTGCATTCAACAGTTTTAGCAGCTGTCTTTCAAACAGCTTTCTACATCACTATGTCTTAAAAAAGATGCACCTTTAAAATTTCTTTTGTACGAAAAAAGTCACTGTACTCACGTTTTCCTTTTTTGCAGATTTGCTCTCTCTTCTTTAGTGCTATTCCAAGGAAAATATCCCAAAAGAAATTTCCATGCCTCTTTTCTTAAAGTATGGCAGAGACCCTAGGGAAAAATGGGTATGATGCATCAACAAAACTACTATCATACTGTAAGGAAACATTCCTAGATTGATATAACACTTCCCAAAGTAGCAACTTCAAGTTGGTTTCTTTTTACATTGTAGCCAAGTCTCATGTGCTACCTAGGTCTCACACTGGGAGGAAGCAGGAGGAAAAGAGAATGACTAAACAGAATACTGTGGAAGCACTGGATTCACACTTAGGTAAGAAAAGAAACTTTAGAAAATAATTTTCTTCCTATATTTTTGCTTCACTGCTAAAAATAAAGAACTTACAAGGCATCACAAACTTTAAGAAGTAAAAAAAGTACCTATAAAAATGTATAAAAATATAATGCTGGTTCTGGTCACAGTTGCCAAATTTCTGGTCTTGCCATAAAGTGACCTTGAGGACTAGGACCTCCATTTATTTTTTTTAAACAAATATTTTCATCTCACAAGACATAGCCAACCTTCAATTAATCTTTCAGTCAAAAATACTAGTATCCATTCAAAAAACCTGCTTGTCAGAAATATTCCCAAGTAATGCTCAACATTTTTAGATGACAAAAATATATGGAGCTGAGTCATATCCTGGTCTCATCAAGAGTTTCTTGTAACTCCTGTAGTACAGTCATAAGAATAAGGAACTTTTGCTATGAGAGTCCCCACTTTGGGGATCTTGAGTCATAAATAAAATAGAGCACTCAGTCCCCTGGTAATGGGCAGAGATTGACAGGAAAGTGGGCTACAGAAGAAAAGGTTTGTAGTAATTTTCATGATTGTGGAAGGGTCCTTAATTGAGCACATCAAGCACAAAAACATTAGGAACAGTGCTATCATACTCTACTTCTGCTTGCACTAAGAAACATACATCATGAATGCATGAAGGCAGCTGCATTCCCACCAAAATACAGAAATACTGAAGTAACATTAGGCAGAGAAACTACAGGACAAAATTAGTCCCTGAGACTAAATTCACATTCATATTGCAAAACCCCTCAGTTCAATTAAAAATACCAGCAAAAGTATTTAGCACTGCTCTGCTAAACAGGGTCAAATCCCAGCAAACAGCTGGGCAAAACCAGAAGCTTCTGCTAGAGAAGGATTGGAAAAAACATGGTAAGAGAAAAGAATAAACCAAATATCCTAACACTGAAATACTGGTCTTTTCCCGAAAGTCACTTTCATTTGTTTTATCACTTAAGCTTCTGTATTTCCAACTCATTTCCTTTAGTCAGCCACAACAAGATCTCTCTCCTTGTAGAGCACTTCATATAGCTGCAAGACTGCTGAGGGATTTGACTGGCATGAAACCATGCTTTATGAAGTCTCCCAATAAAGACAGTCTGGGTCATGCTCAAAGTTCTGCATGAAACATTACAAGTTAATGAAAACAGCATATCCACAGTTTGGGAAGGAAAGAAAAAGCCAGAATCAAGCCACAGGTCTTGCTGAATTTAGAAAAACTAGTTACCCCTTTGAATATCAATCGTTTTATGTAGTCAACATCTAAAATTCTTCCTTCAGAGTCCAGATTCTTAGCCCATTCTTCAGCTGACACAGGCTCTCTTCTACTAACTTCAGGCTGTTTCCCTAGGTCGATCTGAAACACACACAAAGGCCTTATATAAATCCCAATGAAGTGCTTCAGTAGTTGCAAACAACTGCACAAATGGTACTAAGCCTGCCAGTTTCTAATAGTCAGTGCAATTACATTTCCACATGCACATACCTCAGCAGCTCTAAGGATCTAAGGCTGCACCCACGTGAGCAAGCAGAGTGGGCCAACACAAGCAGATCTTTAGAGTAAGGCACTCAGTGCTGAGGACCTGACTATACATGTTAATATTTCAGATTTTGGAGGATGTATGTGTGTTTTAAACAACCTTCTAATTCCACAAACACCTCTGAGCTAGCACCCCATGAACTAATGCAACACAGCAAAGAAGGACAATTGGGAGCTTCACCTCAAAAACACATTCCTGATACACGAGTGCATCTTACAAGAGACCTGACAACCAGATTGGGTTTAGAGATGCTATCCCTACATAGACTGCACAATGTGACTGGAAAGATCAGTTTTGGTACACAGCCTCTTAAAAATACCAAGGATGTATGAACTTTCAGAATTTATAACACCCATGAAAAGTTTCAGTTTGTGCTTAGTCTCTCAGTTCCGAAATTCCATGTACAAGAGAATTCAGCAGAAAGCAAATTGTTACTTTCTAAAAACATTTTTATGATAGGAACCCCCAAATCAATTTGTATTTCAACTCTTTATAAGTCCAAGGCATTTGTCAGATTAAGACATATAGGTCAATGTCAATTTCCATATATAGCATTGGTTACACTTTTTCTCATTGACAAATTAAGTGCTAGGCAGCAACTTCTTAGAATTATATTGTTCATGCAGCTACTGCTGAGATATTAACACTAGCTTGAACTCAAAAAATCCCCCATATAAAACAGTTTAATGTTTTAAAAATATGTAAGCTTCTCAAATAATAATCACAAGCATTTAAAAATAAACCTTTTCCATATATCTGTAAAAGACTCCAAAAGGTGTCCACAGTGATTCATGATCCAATTATAAGTTCATTCTAGCTTTCATTCAAATCATGCATATATCTGTAATTTAAACACCCTAGACATTAATCATCCAATTAAATTTTTTTTTTAATCTCAAAAGAAACTGAGATGTTAGGAGCGATTAGCCAAGAAAGTTGGTTATTAGCCTGCATGCTCCAATTTTACTTAACGGAGCTCTAATTGACCTCAGAGGAAACACTGAACATAAAATCAGTCACCTTTTAAGGTAGTGCCTCTAACATAACTATAGTCACCATTTCATTAATTACAAACTTCCCTTCAAAGAAAACTCGCATTTGCAGGCATAAAAATGAAATATTCAAAAGTAACTGATGATGATCTTAACTCCTGAGAATAAATGGTAACATGCCACAATGGCATAAACAGTATAACTCATCATGCTTCAAGTCCTACCATTCTTTTAAAGGAGCGCATAAAAACAAACAGTGCATCCATATCATTAATTTATAGACTCACTCGTGTAATGACTTCAAATCCTGGCTCTTCCTGCTGATTTATCTTCAGCCCTGGAATGGTGTCATTGAAAAAGTCTGCCATTTCTGATGGTGGTCGTCTCTGATTTGACTGATCGCTTGAACGTAAAGTACCAACGATATAGTTTGTGACTTTGGAAAATTTTCCCATTGTGACTACGTATGGATCTTTCTTCCATTTCTGTTAGAACATGGAAAGCAAGAAAAACACAAACATCTGTGTTTATAATATATTTGTTTTATATATATATATATATATACTTGTAATTCTTGTACTCAAAGAAAAACATCAGGAAAGGTACTGTAGATCTCAAAATTATTTAAGTTTCATGTATTGGTAGTAATACAGAACAGTCATCACATGATCAAAAAACACATCTTAAGTATGAAGATAATACTGCTAATTGATGTGAAAGATTGGATAGCAGTGTTCTCAGTAAGCCTGACCTACATGTAGAAGTGGATCAGATCCACTGTTTGCTGTCAGTGATTCATGGCACAAAACAGAAACCTTACACCCAATTTCTCCATCCTCACAGAAAAAACAGTCTGAACAATCATGTACTCTGCTAGGAATTTCACACAAGTTTTTATTTGACAACTATATCCAGAAACTAACGCAATTAATTAATGAAGAATTTCTTTAATTCAACACATCAGTGGATCAACCCTCTGGCCTCATTTTAGTCACCCAAGTTTTGCTCCTGACTTTCACAAGTCCATAAGCTCCACGAAATGATAAGCCACTGTAGTATTAATAAACCCCATATTTTTAGCCAACACTGTCCTCTTTGCTGCTGTATTTCCATTATCTCTTCAAAAGCCTCAGAAAATATCAATGAAAAGAATACTTAGTCAAGGAAAACTTAGAAAATTATCATTAATATGTTGTGATAACTCCTAAAGTATTTCCTTTCCTCACTAATACTAAGGCAAATGTCTGAATCACAGAGAACATGAACTTGAATAGGTTTGAAATAACACCACAGGAAAGTTAAGAAGTCATTACATCACAGAAAACAACATACAATTAAGTGTACTTTCTATAGTAAGAATTTGGTTTAGGATATAGTTAATGCTTCTACAATGGCATTAAATCATTACTCAGCAAATGTTCCTGTGACATGGAAGGGTGCATTTTTTCAATACATGTCTTCAGAATAAAAAATGTGAAGATAATACATACTTGTAATAAGCCATATGATGGTTCATCAAAGAGATTTTCAAAAGACTGAGACAGTGACTTCTGAGTCTTCACAAGAAGAACCCGTTCATCATGTGGAGATCTGCAATAAAATTTAAAAAGGGTGTCTAGGTGCAAATGTTTTTTCTGTTAAGTCCTCAGAACATTTACTGGTTTTATGAAGTCACATTTCAGGCTTTGTGCAAAAAATAAAAGATTTTTTATTATGCAAGATCATTCATATGATGCAAGATCAATCCTTGGCACAAGGTAGACATCTAACTCTACATAAAACAGAACCTTCATGTTTCAAAAGATTGTGTTATTTTCATATTAATTCTGAATTGTACTATTTCATTCCCTGAAAAATGAAGCTTTAGAAAACTTTTTGAGAAATTACTCTGGAAGATAACTCAATTTACATGTATGTAGGTGACAAAATTTTCTTCAGTACATTTTTCTAGTTTTGACAATGGACAAAAAAATGTGACACAGGAAATGTAGTGAGACACAGCCAGCCTCAACACAATATATGCTGAAACTCCCTTAACATAATAGAGGAAGTGAAAAGAGCCTATGTCACCCATACAGTTAAGGAATTCTTTCTACCAGTCACTAAATTTTACATTGTAGCACCCTGTAAAACATTACATTAAGGAATACAAAGTGCTTTTCAATGTATGAAAGTACATCAACAAATTTCTAATCAATAGTACTACAAGAGATCCTGTCAGAATAATTCTAAGATTCATACTGATAGGAGCTTAAAAGACACCAGAGCCATTGTACTGCAAAACAGAACCATCTCAGTACAGCCCTGCAAATATATTTCTGTGTAGACTCCAGAAGCTTAATGAATACAAACCTGACTTGGTCTAACTGACTGTATTTGTACACTCCTGCTCAACACATTTGCTACTCAATAGGGTTCCACAGGCAGATGAAAATAGTGAACAACAAAGGCACTGAAACCATGCTGCTCGCAGTAATGAATCTGTTCTTTTGCTCTAACACCTACTCCCCCTGCAACATCCCATTTTGCCCCCTACTTCAGCACAGGCACCCCATTACTTCCTTAAGCAGCTGCTGAATCACCAATTTACTGCTCAGTAGGTGACAGAAGAGAGAACAGCTCAGAAAGCAGCTGACATTCAAGCCTCAGAGTTTGTATCCAGGCAAGAGAAAGCCAAGCACTTTGCCAACTGACCCTAATCCATTGCACAGACTTACATTTATAAAATACCTCTCTATTGCTCTCTCACAAAGTTTAAATCCGCTATTTCTAGTTTTTGAAAGAAAAATTACTTTTCTTTTTATTAGCACCTGCATCATCTGCCATGTTATTAAAGTCAAAGATAAGAAATTTAATAAGCCTTATCTCTTTCCCATTCCAACAGGACAGGACACTGTAAACACTGACGGATATGAAATGCAACAAGAGATCTTCTTTTGAGACAGCCAGACCTCACAGTCATAGTTCTGAGGCACCAACAGTTAATGAAACTCAACTGGCTTTTTCTAAAGAGCAGCACAGGGGCAAAGGCTGAGTCATGCATTATGTTTCTCTTAACTAAAAGAATTAAAACTTTGTACCACACCTCCCTTTTAATTAAACACACTTTCTGGACAGTCAGGGGGACTGATATGTAATTTTTGAACATTACCTGATGTGTATCAACTCATTAGGTAATGTTCAAAAATTTGCGAGCTACACATTTTCTGAAACTTCCTCACAGTCCTGTGACTTACAAAGTGTCATCTGTGCACATGATATTTTCTCAATATTAGACTAGTGTAATTAAACTAGAAGGCACCTAATCCTAAGGACAACAAAGTACAACTATTTTGTATAAATTTAGCTGCTTCATGCTGATTTCAGCAATGACGTGGTATTTATAAAGAATGGTGTTAGAGAAGAACAAAATCTTTTGAGGTAATAGGAACATAAAAAAATGCCAATAACATAAAGATAATATATACATAAGCTAAAATTTCTGCCTTAATATCAATATCAATATCCCATGTTTATGAAATACAAGTTGTGATAACAAGTAATTACACTGACAAATATTTGCTTGTGGCATCCAGACAGCTGAGTAAACATCTTTTACTAAATGAGGTTGTGAGCTGAGATACATTATGTACTAAAGAATGAATAACCATTAGGAAACAACAGAAACATACAGATTGACTCTGTCATTTCCATAGACTCTGTCATTTCCTTGGATGGCCTATTTGTTCTTTTCTCTTTCCTTAGAAAAAAATAATGGTCATAATTCATGACCAAGCAACAGAAGAGAATTTGGTGACAGAAGACATCTTAACTGAATAAGAAAACTAAAACTCGATATTCCTGCTCAGGTCAATGCTTAGGGCCATCCAAACTGAATTTCTGTAGCTATTATCGCTTTTTATTTCAAAGTTCCTGAAGTATCTGCTCTTGCATTCGTTAATGCTTACAACTGTTCAAGGTGGCAATACAATACAGCAGTACAGCTCATCCTCCAAGCTTGAACATCATCTCAAGTTTTGCTGTTTTATCCTAGAAATCAGTTCGAAAATTTCAAATATGTTGCTGCAGTCCACAGGTAACAGATTACATAGATCTGATATAAAGCTTTCTGTAACTCACCATAGAACACAGTCTTTTTCCAGAGTTTGCTACATCAGTTGCTCCTAAAAACCTGCTCCAGTTTACCAGCAGCTAGTCAGAAGGTATCCACAAATAACTAAACACAGTATGCTCAAAAAGGAACAGTTTCCTTGGGGAAAAAGGAAGAGTGGGATGGCAGGACAACAATGTTTCCCTATTTCCTGCAGGGAAATTATGAAACTAAATGAGGATGTTTAAGGAAGGGAACCTAGAGAAAAAAAACCTTCAGGACTTAAGATGACGTTTTGATTCAGGAATTTCTTATCTATAGTTTTACAGAGAATATTCCTATTTACAAGTTCATCATGTCCCCCTACTAGCCCCTCCTTTGCTCTTCCTGACTTTTCCCTTTACAAAGCTCACATACAATGCTACAGCCAGTGGCATTCCACCAACTGGACACACTGACCATGCTACCTTCTCCAAGCAGCTGAAAATTTCTGATTATCACAAAGCCTCTCACAAATCAATTCCATAAATATACAACCACTCACGTCCTACTGACTTGCTCTCCAGCAAAATTTTCCTTAGTATTACTCAGCATCAGCCTGCTCTAGTTGTTGAAGGCATCTCTGGCCCCAGTGATGCTACTAATGTAAGAAGAGCCCTCTGTAAGAATTCCTACAGTCATTTCACTATCCACCTTCAAATCTGTCATCACACTATTATGCTGCAAGTCACAACAGCAAAACACTTTTGAAAACAGATTACATGCTACACTAATATTACAGCTGTTATAGGTATCATGTTATAGCACATTTTTTTCTTCATATTCTACCTAACCTTATTTACCTGTTGGCTGCTTCAACTATATTTATGCCTACATGGTGAGCACAGAAAATATTATTTTATTCTACACTCATGCATGCTGATCAAAAAGGCTATCCTAGTAAAAACCTTGGGAGGTAGCACAATATAACTACATAACAACACCAAATTATATAACAGAACGATAGGATCTTAACTATATTTACACTCAGATAGTGGATTTGTGTGGTAAAGATCAAGAGTGAAAAGTGAAACACTGACCAGGCAAGAAATTACAAGGGAACAGAACTGTGGGGGAAAACATTTATATACTAATTGATTTAGCTGACAGTACTGTAAGTTACCTTGCACATTCACATTAATACTCGTGCATATTTTGCACAAAGGAGAGCATCTCAAATTGCAACACAAATTATCCCATTTTATAGGAGTAGCTCATGAAGGATTTAACTTTTACACTGCATGTTCGTAACAAGCTTCTGCATCCACTAGAGGGAGCAACTGAGGCATTCGGAGCTAGTAACACTTCAGATCCTAAAATACTTCATAAATCAATCCAATAATTTTTAAACTTCAGCTTACATCCCAAATGCATATGTGAAACCACAGTTTCAGTCATGTTGAAAACTATTTCTACTAATAAAAAAGGAATGGAATAACAATCAGGAAGTATTACTCTGAAATTCATTACGTGGTTTAAGTAAACCAATAATCTCTATTTTACAGAACTAAGAGTTGTCTGATACTTACTCATTCAGTGCAACATGCTTTTCAAGGCATTTAATCAATGATTTGCTATCTCCATGATGAAAGTGAAGAGCTGGAAGTTTCACATCATCCTTCAGACAGAACACCAAATAAGACCATCCCATGCCTTCTTTGTTTTGTTTGATTGATTTCAGATCTGTCAAACTGAACAGGAACGACCACTTGCTTTCTCTGTTTGCATGAGTTGTAGCATCTTAAAAACAAAATTAGCACATTATTTCAGTTTGACTTTCAGTGTTAGCAACTATAAATACATGATATCTGTCACTGTTCCTAAAAAACAAACTCAAAACATAAACACCAGCATTGGTTCTAATAATAAAATACACACTGTAACTACTATTTCTGCATTTTCCTTTGAGCCTCCTTGTCTTCTACGGACTTGTAAAACAATGACCCAGTCCATCAGGCTACTCCTCTAAAACTGTACCTACAGTTTATAGAAAAAGGTTTTTCACCCAGAGGATGGTTGGGCACCGGAACAAGCTCCCAGGGAAGTTTAATGTTTAAGTTTAAGCATTAAACTTAACAAGAGTTCAAGAAGCATTTTTGACAACACTCTCAGGTACATGGTGGGATTCTTGGGGTTGGCCTGTGCAGGGCCAAGAGCTGGACTTTAATGATCCCTGTGGGTTACCTGCAACTCAAGATACTCTGTGATCCTACAACAGAAGTGATCAAGCAGTTAAATGTACATCTGCTGTATCAAATTCCAGCAGTAAGCTAAATCCAACCTGCACCTCCACCAGGTAGGGCTACTTACCCAAACTAAACATCCTATGTGCTACAATCCTGTAACCTATATATTAGCCACAGTTACTAGCCACATGCCATGTAAGGCTACTGCTGAAGTAAGGGTAAAGGATTTGGAAATCTCCCCCTCACCCTTTCCTCCAGTAGTGTGCAAACTTGCATACATGCTGTGCAAAACTCCATATATTCAAGGAGAAGGGATTAAAGTGTACTTTACCAGAGGGCACAAAATTGCCAGCATGTCCAGAAGGAATCTGGGACACCCCCTGGCCTGCTCCCATCAAATTACAGCAATTGAAAATAAGCAAGAAGTGGCAAAGAGCATAATCAAAGTAATCCTCAGTGACAGTCACTATGGATGAAGGCATGCCCTGCTGACTGGAGATGAAAATTCAATACAAACTAGTGATGTGGTAAACCATATTTACCCAACAGAGATGCTGTGTGTGTGTGTGTGTGTGTGTATGTGTGTGTATATATAAAAGCCAAGGACTGTGTTTTACTCAAAAGCATTCATAATCTGACATCCAAACCCTGTAGATGACAGATATGACATTTAAAACCATTATAAAGATGGTAAAACAAGCACAATAATCCCCAGTTACAGGATGTGAAATACTACATGGAAAACAAGTATTATTAAAGAAGAAACACTATGTGAGAATCAGAGAAAAAAAGATTACTCAAGAATCACTGTTCTTTCATCACAACTTGTTTTTCAACATCTCTACTGAGACACTATAACAAAAATGTTGTAGCTATAGAATTATTTTGCCCACGTAAAAAAGACCATATTAAAGACCCATGAATGTCATAACTGCACATTCCATCTCCCCCTGCTGCTGCAGTATGGAAAGGCATTTGAGTAGCAAACCACTTATTTTTCCATTTTCATTTCTATCATGACACCTAGTTTGAATTCCACTTGTTTTAAAGAATGCAAGTGCAGATAAAACTGCTACTACATCTAATGATGAAGCGAGAAGTTAGATTTAATGTTCTTTTTCAATACAATTCTCTACCAAATTAAGGAAAAAAACAGAGGCAGATGACAGCTATTCCACTTGTGAATTTTTTTCCACACCCAGAGATTCATCTCTTACCACAAATGAATCCCAGCCTTTCAAAAAGGCTATTCTTAAAGGCAACTCTTTAATTACAAGTTACCATCATGGAAGAAAACCAAAACACTGTACACATAAAAAAACCCTCCATATTGTTTTTAAGTACCTCCATTTGAATGAGGTTTCTTCTTAAAAGAGACTGTGGTGACCATGTCCCATTCTGCTTCATAACTACTCGGACGATCTGCTCCTCGGGAACATTTTTCCTTCGGAGTTTGAGTCCACTCCACAACAGAACTGGAATCCTGAGATAAAACAACAAAAGCAACTATCAAAAAACACAAGACATGAAAATTGAACTGGTTTCTCTGATTCAACCTGAAGAATCAGCATCTCTATTTTGTAGATTAAAAGAAAATGTATTGAAATCCTCAGAAACATAATACAGTTCAACACAGGAAATTTGGACTTATGACTAAGATTATGTGGTTTTACTTAGTAAATTCCAACATCCTAAAATATCTTTGCCTCTCTTGCAGACTTTATGAGCATAACAAATTATTCATTTAAGTGTAAATCTTCAATCTTTTTAGTCACATACTCTTAATACTGATTAAATACCACATATCACTGTATCTTGGAACCCCCACAGACTTCTATTTTTATTTTGCATTAGAACAGCACCTCTCACTTTTGTGTCTAACTATGAAGAGTGAATCACCAAACTACAACACAGTAGATGCAGAGGGACTGGTGACTGTGATATATTTACACTCATTTGGTCTTCACTATTCATAGTTAGTCCTCTACTATTTTATTTGTGAACCAAGTAAAAACTAAACACAGTCAACCTACACATGTATTCTAATAACCTGAACTGGTCTGCAGTCTGCAAATAAGATTCCTACATATAGCTATTACTGCCAATAATAAATAAGCTTTGCTTCCAGTTATGAAATCACCTATACATTAGTTAACACAAAATAAAATCCCTAGAGAAACATAATGAAGAACACTGATAGCTAACAAACAAACCTTTCCAGCACAGAGGATATTAGAAGTATCCAAAGTCTCATCCAGTGGTCTCCAGTCCACTACCACTTCATTTTCCTACAATACAAATCACAAAAAATTCAACACTACACAGCAAAGTATTTATTGCCATATATAGTCACCGTGTGTCTATGTTAGAATTTACATATACATAGAGATGATGACGATGTCAAACACAATGTGATGTTTGTTCATGTACAAAATCCTACACTTTAAAAACGCATTTAAGATTTGCCAAACTTGTTATATGTGTTTTGCCAACAAATACAACAGTTCATTAAGTGTATTATGTACATACCTTTTCTATGACACGCAGTATTCCTGCTATCAAGTTGTCCTGGTCATCATTTTTTCCACAGGAGGAGTGAATGAAAACTCCTTCTTGCTCATATACAACCTATAACAAAATGAGTAATGAAATTTAAAAAACAATGTTTTAAAATCCTTTAAATTGTTTATCCCCCTATGGTACTCATTATCATTTTGACTCGCTGAGAGAAGTTGAAATAAACACTTCTATCTTGTTAGGGATTTTGTTACAAAGAGTCCAAGATCCCAGTCTTTCACTTACCTAAATCAAGAAACAATAAACTGATCAAACTTACTCTCTAAGCAACATACTGACTAGTACTACTTGTCGCAGACATTTTTCCACAGAAATCCTTTCTTTCAGATTTCTGTGTCTTCTGGAAGGCAGAGGCCTCAGAAGGGAAGGTAAACAATTGTTATCAGCTGCTGTGGAATGCAATAGGATTCACCTTGATTGGCTCATTTTCTATGTTTAAAATTAAGGGCCAATCACCAGTGCAAGCTAGGGGACTGAGTCCCTTTGTTTGGGATTCTTTTCTATCTATTCTTAGCTTAGCTAGCTGCTCTGCAAACCTCTCTCTATATTCTATTTAGTATAGTAATAATGTATTATATATAAATCTTAATAAATCAAGCCTTCTGATCAAGATACAAGATTCACCGTCTCTCTATCACCAGCCGTGCCCACTCAGGCGCGGTAATAACTACTTTGTTAAAACACCACAAGAAAATGTATTCAATACCTAATTATTTTTAAATCAGCAGGTACAGGTTCAGTGAAAGTCCTATACAGTTTTTAAAACATTAAAAGGCTTTCTTAAATAGCCTGCCTTTCTGCCACCTGCCATTAAGCATGTTGAAATTATAAAACTAATTTAAATTAGTGCAAAATACTGTAAAAATATGAACTCCAGAGAAATAAAAAAATATACCCTGAAATTAAATTCAGGGCCAGTGGCAAAGATTCTATCTGAAAGGCAGAATGTGTAACAGTTGGATAAGAAGGGCTTGTAGGAGTGCACATGGCCCACATAACTTTTGCATTCAAGCATTTGCAAAGACCTTCACAGTATTCTGATCATGCTCTCAAAAAAAATTAAAAGAAAATCAAAGAACCCTTGGCTGTCAAAATTTAGCAGTCTTTTGAAAGCTACATACACATACTCTTAAAAGCTCTATAATGACTGTAAATGGGTCCTATTCTACACAGGTCTAAGAGTGACAAGTCCCTTCAATTTTGTGAAAGTGAAATAAATCAAACAGTAACAGTAATTGTTTGAGAACCATTTTCATTTTCACACCAAACTGCAAACACTGCCTTAAGAAACATATTTTTAAAGGCAAAGCTTAGAAATTTTTAACTATTCAGAGACAGATAATGTATTTCTTTGGTTCTAAAATAACAGGAGCTATTTTTCTCATTTATCCACTTTCTAAAATCATGACACTTGTAGTCAGGCCAGTAAACTAAAAGGTTAGTTTTGCCTGTCTGTTTCAAAAGGTTAGGTGTGCAAGCTTAACTAGCTAGATGAGAAAACATGGCTTAAAAAGAGCCATAAAATTTACCTAATTCATCCTTTCTGTTTTAGTTTTGCTGCAATTTCTCTACCTTTAACACAAGCAAGAAATTTCAGAAGTGCTCTAGTTAAGCAGAAATATCACTTGGAAGAAATATCTAAAGGTCACTTAGCACATCTTCTGCTTGAAGGACTATTAACATCATTGCCTTTCAAATATTGGAAGTCTTCCTTCCTGTTCTCCATTACAGATTTTTTCTCTATCAAAAAACCCCACCCTAATTACTGTCCAACATGATACAAAAGAAATAACCAGAATTCTGCAAAGAATTAAACAAAATGCAGATCATCACTGGTGCAGTTATCTGTTTTCAAATTCAGTTCTGTTCAAACAAGGCAACCTCGATGTTTATTTAAATTTTACCTTCTAGCTATTTGGACCTGATCTATCATGAAAACTAGTCAGAAATATGAATCAGTCATCAACCCTTTGGACAGCTGCTCCAGAAAGAAAAAATAAAATCTATTTGTATTAGAGTTATACTGGTAGAAGTGCATTTCTGCCAAAAATGTATCATAAAGTATACCTTCTCAGTCTAGAAGGTATGCCATCTAATAGCTGTTTTATTATTCTTCTGTCCATTAATCTCTCAGAAGGACAAACACTTCCTTTCATGGAAAAAGAAAATGTGTTTCTAATGCTACAGTTGTCATGCAACTGAAAAATCTTACACTGCTCTTTGTAACAGCTCCAGCTCCCTGTGCCATGCTCCACCAAAAAACCCAAAGCACACGCTCAGAACTTCAGAGAGTGTCTGTAAAACAGAGGACTGGTCACAAAGCACCTTATTCCCCTCATACTGTTATTTAAGAGAAAATCTTCTACAAGTTTGAAAGGCCAGAAGGCCAAGCTGCTGAGATTCTTCTTTTCCAATCACAAGTATGATGTACTTACTGACTTTTTCCAACTGCTAACTAGAACTGTAACTAATTTGAAGAAAGAGATAACATTATTGTACAAAAGAGTATCTAGACGTTTTTTCAGTTAATCCCTCTGCAAAACATTTTGGGAGTTACCATATTGAATTCTTCAAAATCCTGAGCCACTCTATTCAGCACTACTTTGTAAGGTAACTCCATAAATGCATTTGAACAAACTGAGTTTGGGAATGTAATTCTATAGTGGTAGCACCTGAAAATTAGCTACATTGAGTGGCTATATTTCACACAGTGTTCTTAGCAAGCTGAAAATTCAAAAATGCTATTAAGTATTCTTACAGTACTTTACAGTGAAACACAGTTTGTTACAGATTTTTGTTTTCTGGTACTGCAACACTGACAAGCTATTCAAAATCAATTTAAAGAAGAAAAGTAATGTTAATCTACACGTACAAGTAATTAGTACTAAGGAAAGTATCAAACTGAAAGACAGTATACCAATAGCTAGATTTGACTAAAACCCCATCCACCAGCAGACAACCACTACTACACTTAGCAGCTCAATCTCACACACCATGTAGCCTACAAAGGTTTTTGCCCAGGGCCTCTGCAGCCCAATGCTCAGGGAAACGCCTGGTGAGTCAGCACACGTGGACCTCTTAAGCATTCAGGAAAACAGATTTCAAAAGTAAATAATGGCTTCACACACTGACTCTTGCCTAAGCAGTAGGTTACTGCAGAACATGCAAAAAGGCAGCAGATGTTAGAGGATTACTTGAAGCATCAGTAAAATACCAGGGACTTGTGTAAGGTCTGCATGCAACAACTGCATAGTGAGATCCTGCTACGTATGGAGAGAACAGAAGGAACTACATACAGGCAGGGCAAGATAATGAGACTGATGCCCCTCATTAGCTGTTGAAGTAACTATAACCCCTCCAAACCCAACCCAAATCTGCTTCGGTACTACCTGTCAATGCCCTCGGCGCAGGAAAGCAACCTAAACTCCGTGAAATCTTGATAATCTTTAGCCTTTAGTGAACTAGGAAGGCCTCATTACCCACTGTGTGAAAGAATTCAAGAGTTTTAAAGAATATTATCTGCTCAGTTAGTCCATTATGCTTTTTGTATTACAAGACAGGAAAACACACTGCTGGCTCACCTTGGTTTTGCACTATTTATTATTTTACATATGGGCTCCTCCATATTTCACATGGGCTCCTTTACAGAGGTAAGAAGAAGGTGGAGACAAGCTCAATCTTTTGGTTTGTTTTCATATGATTAGAGCCATCACTCTTCCCCTAAATCTACACAAAATCACTAAACCCATCATCATAAAAAAAAGACAAGTTGATGTTAATAAGTGCATACCACAGGTCACTAGATAAGTTGACATGTCCCTAGGATTCCCCAGAATTACAGCCCTTCCACCCATGCAGCTAATAAGAATTCTGTGTTCTGCAGTCCATCCACTGGTCCCTGAAACAGAACCTCAGGGAAGAAAAGCTGCTTGTGTTGCTCAGATGCTCGAGGCCAAAACAGCTGTCCACCAATGACAGACCTCACTACAGATTTAAACAGTGATTGTTCTGTTCTCTTCTGTACCTGTTTGCAAACATCTACTGAACTGCCCACAGAGAAGCATATGTCACAGGTTTAGATGTTATTACCTACATGAAAGCCAGACTCTGTTGGTTCCACAACAAAAACACAAGTGAAAAAAAGAAGAGTGCTTATCAAAAGCACACACCAATGCAACCAAAGCAAATGAAGATGTAACGTGGCAGGAGCTGAACAACTTTGAAAATAACTTGATTTCAAACAAATTTTAATTATATCTTGTGGTTATACACTGAAATTACTGAAAGATTTTCAGACATTTTACTAGCTTAAAGCTAGTTCTGTGCAGACCAGATTAATCCATCCTTGGTATCCTTAAGTTCCTAGAATACTTCAAATCATAAGCATTACTTCAGGCAACTTAAGACTGTAAAAGCATTCAGCTGGCAACTTTTTCTCTAAGAAAATCATGGAGACAGTAGGAAAAAAGTTAGTATGATTTAAGTATCACTTTTTAATAATCCTAAAGTTTCAAGTTTGAAATAAGATGTACCCGAGAAGCTTATGAGCATAAGTCTTTCCTGCTTATCAAGCAGTCCGTGCTGGCAGCGTACAAGCACAATTCACAGCATATTTATTTGTCCAGTTCTACTGAATGAAAACTACACCCATTGCCTGTCTGTTTCAGAATCCCACCAAAAGCTGAAAGTTGATGCAAGTTTCCAAATGCTAGTGAGCCACTTTCACCTGATTCTTTTTTTCCATGGGTGCTACAGAGGTTAAAGGCAAATTCACAATTCATCTGATCGGTCATTGAAAGCACTGTTCCACACAGAGACAACAGCTATTCCAACTCGTATCCTGAGTGAGGGTCTATAGAAACAGGGAACCACAGCAGAAAATTCAGGAAAGCTGCACAAAGCAATAGCTGCCTACCCACCTACTATTAAAAAAAAGCCAGATGGAAGCAGCAGGATGTAGGCTCAGTTTACATGTCATGGCATATGCTAGTTAAGGTTCTGGAAAACTCTTCAAGTATTTATAGTCTGTGTCCAGCAAAAAATAGGTTTCTGAAGTCCCACCATTGCCCCAGTAACATTTTCTGAGAAATAAATGGTATCATTCTAAACAACATAAGGACACAGCATGGACAATGCATATCTCCATATTTTTTTTGTTCTGTTTACACTGAGCAGCAAACAGGCAATGTCTGTAGCATTTTTATTGCTAAAAACCTGTATGAGCAGAAGGCCTTGGGATGCTACAGCACCACCAACAATATATGAGAGAATACAAGCAAAGCCTTGTGATTTAATGCTTGCCATTTGATAGCAATTTACAGCCCTGTGCTACCCGCTAGTGAAAGATGACAACATTGCACCCTAAGACAATGAAGTACAGACAACAAATAAAAGGAGAGCTAAGATCTGGGGCTGCCACAGAACAGGATGGTCCTGCCATCCTCACACATGTATTTTCCACCCTGCCTGTGCTGAGCACCTAAGTATTGGCTGTCACCACGTGTACTGATGGTTGTATCTCCTGTTCCTAGGTCTGTAACATGCCAACAACCTGTCAAACACAGAACAGTTGACAGAAGGAGAAGCTGCAACTCTCCCAGCCAGTTTGTCCCATGTTTCAGACACTTCATATTCTCACCCTGTGTTCTTGGAGAGTGTGTTCCACTCACTCCCCTTTTCTGCCACCAAGTACAGCTCAAGGCCAGCACTGCTCTGCCAAAATGCCATCCAGCATCTCATAACAGACACAGTTTGAAGCTCTTACATAGTCAATGAGCCACTGCTCTGGAGTAACTAATTATGGCACAGTGTAAATACTGGTATTAACAACTTTTCAATAGCAGTTACTTCATTTTTTGCCTCATGTTAGGGAATCAGGTGGAGGACCTCACCAAGGGTTCAACAGCTGAAACAGCAAATGGGAATGCTCATAGAAAGTGACTGAGCAGAAAAGTCTGAATGTTCTGCAAACTTCAAATTCAGGAAAAATGGCTCTGTCCACAAACATCAACAACAGATACAGCAGCTGTGCAGCACCTTATTTTCAGATTCTGATGGAAAGAAAACAAGCAAAAAATGTTACACTGTAAGGAAACAATTACAGGCCAATAAAATTAATTCAATTCAGAGAATGGTTGGCCTAAGTGACCTCACACCCACAAAAGAAAGCATCTTAGTTTAGAACTGTGCATTAAGTAAAAAGAAATATAATTCAATATAAATTATATTATATTTAATATAATATAATTATACTGCTTGAATTTCCATCTTCCTCTTTGGAATAGCTGATGTTTGCCCAAAGCTTACTCACATATCCACTGCTAAGGTGTCACTGGGCACAGTGATGTACCTGCTGCATGTGGAGTCTGTTTCCAAGGATTAGGTGCCAACACATTAGTGTCCCACAAAGCATCAAGCCAACATTAACTTGGTCAACATACTCTTCTGTTCCACAGAAGACATGCTACAATATCTAGCATTCAGCTTGTAATAAAATGCAAATCACAGAATGGTCTGCGTTGGAACGGACCCTAAAGATCACCTAGCTGCAAGACCCCCACAATGGGCAGGCAACATTCCACTAGACCAGGTCACTCACAGCCCCATCCAGCCTGGTCTTGAACACCTCCAGAGATAGGGAGCAGGCAACTCTCTGGGCAATCTGCTTCAGGGTCTCACCACACTCAGAGCAAAGAACTTCTTCCTGATACCCAACGTAAACCTATGCTCCCCCTTCAGCTGAAGGCTATAACCCCTCATCCTATCACTACATTCCTCTGGAAAAAATCCCTCTCCAGCTCTCTTGTAAGCCCCCTTTATGTACTGGAGGGTGCTCCAGGGTGTCCCTGGAGCCTCCTCTTCTCCAGACTGAAAAACCCCCACTCTCTCAGCCTTCCTTCATAGGAGAGGTGCTCCAGCTCTCTGACCATCTTCATAGCCCTCTTTATTACACTGGATCTATGCCTATGGTGGGGACTCCAGAGATGGACACAGCATCCACATGGTGTCCTATGAGGGCACAGGAGAGGGGGAAAATCCTCTCCCACGATCTGCTGACCACACTGCCTTTGATGTGGCCCAAAACACAGTTGGCCGAGCTGCAGGTGGACATTTGAGTGATACTGAGCTCTTCACCCGCAAACACCCTCACGTTTTTCTCCCTGAGCTCATCTCAATCCATTCTCCACCCAGACTGCACTTGTGCTTGGGACTGCCCCACATTTGGCCTAGTTGAATCTTGCATGCCTTTTGTTTGCTGAGCCTGTGGCTCAACTTTTTTCCCAAGATAGTAAAATTTCACACCTGCTAGTCTTAAAGATGCCCAATTTCTAAGTAGGGAAGGGGTGGTGAGGGACAGAACCCCACAAATGTTGCTCATGTTGTGACAAATACGAGAAAGCTCTCAACACCAGGAACTACATCAGAAAAGTCTCCTACTTGACCACACTACATATTTCAAGCTCTGCCTCGTGCTGTGAAGATTTCTTGAACCACAAGTATTTCTGCTACTCATGCAACAACAGCAGGGTATCAGTGAAAATATAAGTCTGTTCAGGGTACTGAGAGAGCAAGAGCTTCAGGTAGTAACCCACTGGTCCCATTGTAAGCACTTCTGCAAAGAGAAATCCTTAATGAATAGAAAAAAGAAAGAAAATATAGAAATTTCAGAAATATCACTGAACTGCTATACATTCAAGCATAATAAAGCCTTTAATAAATTCAAGAGAGATAGTCTTCTGTTCACAAAGAAAACCCACAAAGTACAGTATAATAAAAAAGAATTATGATTGTATTCATAGTAAATTATAAAGGCTGAAAAAGATATAACAAATGTTTAAATCAAATGTTTAATAAAGTGGCACAACAATGCACAGTACAGGAGTTTTGTGCACTCACATTTTACTAGTAGAAGGGCAAGACATTGCCTATCCCACAGAATAGATATACACCTAAAATAACTCACTGTGTCTATGTCAACAAAATACCTAAAGGATGCAAAGTTAATTTGAACATACCAAATTAAAAAAAAAAACAAAAAAAACAAAAAAAAAACTTCCACAGTAAACACAAATCCCCTCCCCAAACATACAGCACTAACACCACTATTTAGCAATAGCTGCAGTGCTCCTTGGACACTTCTAGTTGCTGAACTGGCCAGACATCTGAGCTTAGAGATAAAGCTCAGATGTTTGGCCAGTTAACACTCTGAAACTTTAACTCCAAGAGCAAGAGCACAAGCAAGTGAAAAATAACTTATCTGACAGCCCATGTGTCAATTGGTAACCTGAGAAAGATTTAATAGCCCATGTGCTGAAGATACTCTGAACTCCAAGAACATTTAAAAAGTATCATTACTGTCTTTAGATCAGCTGCAATAGTCAGCTGTATACTGACAGACTGAAATTGAAGCTTGCACTTCTCCCCATACACAACTTTTTAGCTCATTTTCTGACGTGGTTTTCTGTTATAAGGGTGAATCCAGAATAGGTTCTCTGAATACAATAAACTGCCATTTGCTAAGCAACAAAAAGAGAAAAAATGTACCTGTTTTCATAAAGTATAAATATACCTGTTTGCATAAAGCCAAAAGCTCTGAAAACAAATGACCTTATTACCAAGTTACTTCCAGAAAAAAACTGGCAACTCTAAGAAAGAGCAAAAAACTGAAGTTCACACTGTTCTAGGGCAGACAGTCATTTATAAAGAATGAGTCATGACTCCAGAATTCAACAGCAGTAACTTTTCCTGAACAGAGTTAACTATCCATATAGAGAAAAACACTGATAAGAACCTCATGAGAAGTTCCAGCAAGAAAAAAAAATCACAGGACAAAAGTCCAAGTAAAGAAGTACATGAGATAATCACATTTATAATTCATATCCCGTTATTGTATGGAGCAGAAACCAGAGACTACATGAAACAGCAGGATTCTGAATCTACTGATATTAATAAGGTCTGGGAAAGAAAATTAAAAATAAAAACAAACAAAACAAAAAACAAACAAAAGCCCCCCCCAAAAGCCCAAAAAATAGAGAAGAGAAAGGCAAACAGGGTAAAAATGCAATAGAAACCACAATCTTTTATGGTTTGCTGAAACAAGTTTTTGTGAAAGCTGAAACAATGCAGGTTATCCCAGCTGCTTAATCCACTGGCATGAGCTTTCCATGGGAACCACTTTGTGTAATATTTAACAGAAAAGAACACATTCATTAAAATACATTACTTTCATGTGATAAGATCTGCCACATGAGAATAAAGTACTCCACAAACTAATGCCTACTAATCCTTCAGAAGGCCACCACCTGAAACACCCCATTACAACATATTGCAGAGCCAGAAGGAACACTGCAGTTAACTTATGACATCCACAGCTTGTGCAGACACTGACGTGCAAAAGGCCTGAAGTGAGAATGCTGGGTCTGTACCAACCTACACTGCATTTATTCTACCTGGAGTGAAATTTCATTAGTTTGTAAGCCCTCCCAAAATCCTGCAACCACTCAAAGGAACAATTTGTGGTCCAATGTGCTCCCAACAGAAAACTAACCCAGACAAAAGTAAGCACAGTTGCATGTATTATTTCAGCTTGCTACGTCTAATTACTGACATATCAAATGAGTACAGTATCCAAGAAAGCAACAGTGCAACATACAGGTGGGGAAATACAGAGAAGGATGGAACTGCTCCTGAGAGCAGTGAAACGTCAAACCAGCCCAGCCACTTCATGAAATTTGAGAAAACACAACTGTCATTTTTCCTCTGTGTTAAAAGAGACACAGCAAAGAATGTTACTGAATTAGAGTTGCATTAACAAATTGCTTTAGGACTGTGGACGTGGCATAACTAAAACAGTTTTGCAACATCTTGGAGATTTAATCTCAGGCAAACATGGCTCTTGGAAAGGAACAATGAATACACAGCAAATTTATAAACAACTAATCCACAATCATTCTAGCATCTCATATAATCCATCACAATACAGCTGCTTTCACGAGAGACATCCTGAAGAAGATCCTGATAAAAGCCTAAGTGGAAAACCAAAAACAACCTGAAAAATTAAAATATTTAAATATTTACCAGAAAAATTAAAATATTTCCCTTCATCCAATAAACTTCTGTATTGATATTAAAATGGATACAACTAAAAAAGGAACTTTTCTGTATACATAAAATGTGGATGTGCATAGCTAGAAACAGCTGGGAGAACACTACGGCTATCTTTATATTTACACACCTAACAGCAGTAAAGAACATTTGAAAAAAAAAAAACTCGAGCTGCACAAATTGCCTGCTCCAACAATTCTGGTTGAAACGGATCTGCTTTCAACACCCGGACGGAATTTTGGTGCTATAGCGAAGGGCACTCCTCAGCACCCGCGGGGAAGCGCAGACGTGGCTAATTACGGGTGTGCTCTTGCGCCGAGATCAGCGTGAACTGAAACCATCATCTTCTGGCCCGGGCTGGAACAGTGAAACCGCACACTATCACACGCTCACCATGGCTGCTACATACAATCGGACACCGCACCGAGATTTTAAATCCTAAAGAAAGGACCCACGTGCTCGAGAACACCGCGCTGCAAAGCAACGCTTTCATAAGAAAGAGTAATGAAATAAAACTATTTTTACAAAAAAACCAACACGGACACAATTCGTATGTGTTGGCGGGGGCGGAGGGAAACGGTGGGTGTTGCTTGTACCTCCCCCTCGTGCGAGCTCAGTCCCTGTCAAGCAATAATGTTTCGCTCCGGAACGCTCGGCAAGAATCCGCGGGGCACCAAAATTTTTAAACTACTAAACTATGGGACTGACAGGGCTTTGTACGCACGCCGGGGGCAGCTTCCCACACGCTACCAGCGCGCAGGCCGGGGAAAAGGCCGCTACCGTCCCTGAGCGCCTCCGGGACGCTCGGACACGTAGACGGGACAAGCGGCGTTCCTCAGCCTCAGGCGGGGAGCCAGCGCGGCCGCGGGGCTGCCCCCGCTGCGGAGAGCGGCCTCCCGCCACCCCGGGGCCGGGGCCGGGGCCGGGGCCGAGCTGCCGCGGAGGCGCGGGGCGCTGCCCGGCCGGCAGGTGCGGGAAGGGCCCGAGCCCCGCCCGAAGGCCGCGACCGCCTCCGGCGCAGAGGGTCCGCGGCCGCTGCCAGCGCCCGGCTGGGTCCGCCCGGGGCCAGGACGGCACCCGGAGACGCGGCCCCGGGAGGCGACACCCACAGGCAGGGGAAAAGGCGCCCGGCCATTCAGCGGCCAAACCCCCCCTCCCCCGCGACTCCCGCCAGCTGGGACGACCCAGCGCCCGACACGGCGCGTCCCGCGGGGGGAGAGGCCGGCCCCGCCGCCGCCCGCCCCCATTACCTTGCCGCTCGGCGGCGCCGCCATGTTGCCCACGAGTGTTTATGGTGACGTCGCACTCCTCACGTGCTTCCCCGCCGCGCCACAACAAAAGCGTCACTGCTGCGAGCCGCGCATGCGCACGGCGCGGGGCCCAGGCCCGGAAAGGCTGCGGCCGGGACAGGGAGCGAGGGCTGGAGCTGCGCTGCGCCAAAGGCTGCGGCCGGGACAGGGAGCGAGGGCTGGGGCTGCGCCGTGTCACAGACTGCGGCCGGAACAGGGAGCGAGGGCTGGGGCTGCGCTGTGCTGTGCCACAGACTGCGGCCGGGACAGGGAGCGAGGGCTGGGGCTGCGCTGTGCTGTGCCACAGACTGCGGCCGGGACAGGGAGCGAGGGCTGGGGCTGCGCCGTGTCACAGACTGCGGCCGGGACAGGGAGCGAGGGCTGGGGCTGCGCTGTGCTGTGCCACAGACTGCGGCCGGGACAGGGAGCGAGGGCTGGCCGCGCCGTGCCGTGCCGTGCCAAAGGCTGCGGCCGGGACAGGGAGCGAGGGCTGGCTGCGCTGTGCTGTGCCAAAGGCTGCGGCTGGGACAGGGAGCGAGGGCTGGCCGCGCCAAAGGCTGCGGCTGGGACAGGGAGCGAGGGCTGGGGCTGCGCTGTGTCACAGGTTGCGGCCGGGACAGGGAGCGAGGGCTGGCGCTGTGCTGTGCTGCAGGTTGCAGCCCGGGACAGGGCGCGAGGGCTGGCTGCGGTGTGCTGTTCCCGACGGTGGCCGCGGTCCCGTCGCTCCTGCTGAATCCCTGTCCCGGCCGCAGCCCTGCGGGAGCTTGCCCGGTGTGCAGCCGCGGGCCCCGCGGCGGCCGGGGCAGCGGTGACCGCTCCACAGCGCGGCGAGGAGGAAAGGGGATTGTTGCTCTTTTTATTTTTTTTTTTCTTTTTTCCACTCTCACCCTTTTTCAGAGCTCCCTGAGATTGCAATTGTAATTTGAGCAACGTTATATAGTTGATATAAAGCACACATCATACTCTCTCATACTATTTTCTTTCTCTTTACGCTGTTGTCCAGTCACAGAATCATAGAATAGTTTGGGTTGGAAGGGACCTTAAACATCATCTAGTTCCAACCCTCTCATGGCCAGGGACACCTTCCACTGGACCAGGTTGCTCAAAGCCCCATCCAGCCTGGCCTTGAGCACTGCCAGGGATGGACATCCAGAACTCCTCTTTACAACTCGTCCCAGCACCTCACCACCCACACAGCGAAGAATTTCTCTCTAATATCTGTTCTGAACACACCCTCTGCCTGTTTGAAGCCGTTCCCCCTTGTCTTACTGTTCCATTCCCTTGCAAACAGTCTCTCCAGCTATCTTGCAGACCCCCTTTAGGTACTGGAAGGTTCTGTAAGATCTCAATGTCACAGCACCCACAGGCACTACTAAGCTGCCCCAATACTCGTATACCAGATCTTTAATGTTAGTGAAAAATACACTGCTTTCAATATGGTAGTTTTTAACACATAAGGCATTCAACACATCAAGGGAAAAAAGCAGATCTTAATTACAATCTCATCCATCTTAGCAAATATTCAGCTTTCATACGTGTACAAATTTATAAAGCCTGAAAGAATTCTGCAGAAGTCAATGGATTTTGATTGGTCTTCTTTATCTGGAAAAGTATATTATGTGTGGTATTACTTTTAAAAAATTGGCTTTCACATAATGTCTGAAACATAATAAAGATTTTGATACATTTGAAACATAATAAACATTTTGAGCAAACAGTATATCCCCAAATAGTGTTTATTTGAAACAGACAAACGAGATGTGTGCAGGGAAGTGATTTGCTTCTCTGAAGGAGCAAAGGTAATTTGAGTTTCGGAGTGGGTTGGTTGGGGGGTTTTATTTCTGTCATAAAGTGGCATTATAATTCCCTTCTGACTTTTTGAATTAAAACCCCATTTAGTTAGATTAATACCCATACCCTACTTACCTTGGAAAAACCAGATTTCCAAATTTCAAGACAAATACTGATCTGCTTCAAAGCTGGAAAAGTCTGTTGTGACTCTCTGTATATAAACATGCATAAAGATGAGAAAATTGAATAAAAACACAGATCACAAGTTCTTGTAGTAATCTCTAGGTCTGGAAAGTGTAGCAAAAACGGACACCTTAACTTTGGGGGTCCTTTTGTTTGAGAACACAACTTAATGCCATGATGAGTACAAGGGAGAAGGCTACACTAAAAATGCATCACACATCACCATAAATTAATTGCTTTGAGGGGTGCAAGTGTTTACCTATCTTCCATATTGGTTTAATCTCATTTGGTTGGAACACTTGGTATCCCATGTGTTCCTTTTCATCCTTTCCTTTTCCTACCCTTTATTTCTTACTCCTTGCAATATAACCATACATTACTTTCACACCATCTGTAATCCTGTTCCCTCTGCACTTCCTTTTCATCTCTAACCTCCCTGAAATTTGCAATGAACGCTGAGGACTTCCTTTGATTGGTTCCATTGCATCCCCTCGTTCTGCCTCTTCAATGAAACCGCTTTGTCAAGGTTTCTTTCCTAGGAGAAGCTCAAAATTGAGATTCAGATTTCAACTCTGTTAGTCAAGCCACAGTCTACAATGACTCCTTGAGGTCTGCTCTCTTTACTAGCATGATTGCCAGTTTCTAGTTCTCCTGTCTCTTGAACTTGATCATTAGCATATTGAATCAAAGCCTTTGTTTCTTTGTAGGAAATTGTGTCAATAAATACATATTTATCTCATGACTCATTGCCATATTTCTACCATAGCCATTAATTCTGATCCAAATTAAAATCTCTTTTTATCATTGCAGATAGCTAACAGACAAAATGGTTTTATTTTCCTCCAGATTCTCTTGGCAGTCATCTCTCTCTTCAATATCAATAACCATATGTCTCCAGGGCCCACAGCTTGGTTGATGTCTTAGTCTTAGAGAACTCTCTGAACTCTGTCTTTACATGCTTTACCCAACTCCCTTGCTGGCATTTTCTAGTACAACAGCACTAAATCACAGCTTTCCCCATCTATCCACACAGCTAAATATTTTCTCTTGTAACATTCTGTTTGCTGACAGTGACCCACGCCATTTTGATACATCCAGACTTCTGCAGAATGTTTTAGTCATTCATCCAGCCCATATTATTTTAACCCTCTCATCTTAATTCCTCCTGTTCATCTACCCACTCCCACCCTTCTACAGAGCCCAAGATAAAATGCCATTATTCATTTTGAGGGCAATTACCACCCACTCTCACTCACTGCCAAAGGTCCTGCTTCTGTCAAGTCAGCTCAGTGCTAGACTTTGCCTATTATTTGTAAATTTTGCGCACAAGTTCTGTGAAAGGCTTTTTCCTCAAGCTGACGTTCCTGGAGCTGTCAACTAAGTAAAAAATTAAAAGATAAATCTCATTTGTGCTGCTCTCAGCGTGCCAGTCACCATTACCTCAGTGTCAAGAAGGCCAGTATGTTTCAGATAAATCAGTCCCACAGACCAGTCTACTCCATGAGATATATATGACCATCTTCTAGCTATTTACCCAATCTTCTAGACATCCATCTTGGGCCTTCTCCCTTGTAGCAAATTTTCATTGTATAACAATGTGAATATTGTTACTTGAGCACAATTTATCTTTGTTATCAGGCTGCTCTATCAAAGGACTGCTGAAAGGTTGAAGTTGGTAGGAATCTTTAGAGTTCATCTAATCCAACCCTTCTGCCCAGAGCAAACCCCAAATGATTGCTCAGAGCTTTATAAAGTTTGAGGTTTGAGAATCTTCAAGAATATACATAACCACAGCCTCCTCGGTCCAGCTCTTTCATCAGTGTTTGGTTGCTTTTGGAATGCCAAAGGTTTTTCTTATGCTTAAATGCAATTTCTTGTATTTTGATTTGGGTCCATTTTGTTATTGAATACCACTAAAGATACCAGTGCCTTCTTTACTTCCTCTCATAATCTATATTTAGATATTGAAAAGATCCTCAGCCTTCTAGAGACAACAGTCTCACATCTGTCAGCGTCTCTTTGTATGACAGATGGTCCAGTCTCCTAATTGCCTTTGATTGCCCTTCACAGGTCTCACTCCAGGCTGTCAGTGTCTCCATTCTACCAGGGAATCCAGCACTAGACCCAGCATTCCAGAACTCTCTCATGAGGGCTGAGGAAGTATCATCACCCCTCACCTTGCTGGCAGTGTTCTTCCTGATGGAGCCCAGGATGGCTTTATTTTCTGGCTCAAGATTGATTTGTTGTGCAGAGTTTTTGACACTCAGATACCTTTGTGCAAGGCTGCTTCCCAGCCTACATTATTGGTGAGTTACATTATTGTACTTTGCAAACCTGAATGATACACAACAGCAAGTTCCATGGGCTGACATGGTGCTAGCAGTTCCCTCTCCCTCCTCCATAAGCCCCTTAAGGAAACAATGGGACACTCTGTAGCTCTGTGCTGAAGTCCAACCTTTCACACCCTACACAGATGGGAGTCTAAGGAGGAGGGTATCTGTAGCCTGGGGGCCCACTCTTTGTTGGATTTTAATTAACCATCTGCTCTAACACTTCTGTCACATAAAAGGTGGTCACAGCACAGCAGCCAGCACTGAGTGTGCAGCCAGAGTGTTCCTGGCTTTCCCGTGGCTTCTGTTGCTGTCACAGCTGCAAGCATAGCTATTACTGCTGTGCCAAAAGCTGCAGCAGCTGCTATTGTTGTTGTTCACACAGCTATTTCAGCAGAGTTCCAAGATACTTTCCTGTATTCAGAAGTGTCAGCTGCCCACATGCTCAACCACATGAAAACCTGGCCCACACAAGACAAGTGCGGGTTCTGTCAAGTCCTTCCATCACAGGCTTAATTTGTACAAACAACCCCTCAGCAGAGGAACAAAGAAAAACAGTACCAAAAATATCTTTCCCTTTGATCTTTATTTCTCCTCATAGGAAATGGATGTATTCCAAGCCTCGCATGGACAGATGCAACCCACAATTTTTCTGGGCTATTCCAGTTTACCACAGACCACAATGAGATAGTAAATGGGGTGCTGTCCTGGATGCAGCAAGTCACCCAGGAAAGAGCTGCAGACTAGGCTTTTCAAGTTCCTCATATTTTAAGAGGTACCCTTCCTCAGCATTAGTTGTACTGTAGACAATAAATGAAATATCCAAGGATTTAGCTGTGAAATGCTCTTATTTTCCCCATGCAAGAGGAAAAGATTTTTAAAAATTCCTCCCATTCTATTCCACAATTAGGAGAGCAGGAAAGAAATCAGTCCCTGACCACATCCATACAGGTCAACCAAGAAAGCCCCTGGGGTAGAGTCAGCCTTTGCATTTTATTATTAGTTTGGTCTTTTATGTAATTATGGACCATACCGCTTACGGTTTCTCAGGCTAATACATAGAGATGGGGTTGGGGACAGCACAGCCACTGCAAGCTGGCAGCATCTAAATATGATTTAAAGGGCAGAAGAGGACTAAAGCACCTGGATTAAAGCTGCATTGTGCCATCTGCTCTCAAGGCCAGAGCTCCTTATGCACTCTGGCCTAATTTATTTGCCAGAAAATGTAGCCTCTGGGACCACTTAGGACCTTCTCTACTTACCAATTGTTTCTACCTCAAAGCAGAAACTGAGAGATAAAGATAGGATAGCCTTTCTAACCTGTTCCTCAAAGAAAACATAAAAAGCCCACTAACCTGAACAAGTAGAGCATGCAGATAGAGCACTGTTCCATGCTTAGCTACCTTCTGCAACAAGGTTAGACAAGAACGGAGACAAACTAAGTATACATAGACCAAAATTAAAAGGAAGGAAATGCCATACCCCAGTGGCATTTATTTGTATTTACAGTGTGAAGGCATGGAGATGTAACAAGACATGAAGGCACGTATGCTGGGTGATGAGATTTCTTGAAGCATTTGCAGCATCACATTTTGAATATCCTTAAGCACAGCACTGAGTTCGTGTTTGTGAACTTGATTTTTTATCTGTGTATCAATACAATTCCAGAATATGAATCAACCCAAAACATATAGAAATGTTTTCTTATGTTGTCACATAAGAAAACATTGTGGTTGGTGTAACCGACCATCACGTTACAATAGCTTTTTTCTCTCAGTGGGGTATAAAACTGTGGGGCTTGTAAATACAAAAGAAGCAGAGCAGATACTAACATGAATGCTCTGCATTTGTCATGCAAGGAGAAATTCATGATTGCATCAGCCTCCACAGAGGGTAGCTGGAAGCTATCCGACAGCGATGACTAAACAGAAACTGATCTGTTGTTTGCCACTGGCACACCAGTATTGCCAGAGCTAGGAATGCAGCACGGGTCACTTCTACATATACATCACAATAGCAACAAACAACATTTCCTGGAAAGAGCAGAGAAGTAAGAGAACAATTGTTTTAGTGTAAGGGCAGTCAATGTTTACTTCTTGATCTTAATTTGCTACCATTATCATCTTCAGAGATCACTTCATTTCCCATACAGGCTGAAATCCCTAAGTATCTGAAAAAGAAAAGGTGCACATAGTGCTAAACACTGCAGTATTCACACGCTGAAAGGATTCCTTGCAGGCCATTGATTGGAGCCATTTTAAGCCCCAATCCAACTTCAGGATGGACACAGCTTACAGCTGAGGATTGTTTTACAATTACTCTACATCACAAAACAGTGGGAGAGTAGATGGACTTCAGAGGGATATCAGATACTGTGCTGCCTCTTGCTATTTGAAATATTCACCCTAGGACTCTGATTGCAGGGTGTAACTACAAGTAGTACACTTGCTCTTCACCACTTAATATAGCCCCTTTAGAGAAATGCTGACATATTTTGAAAAACAAATTGTGAAGGAATTACATTTACTCTAAAAAACTCTGGATTTTAGTTTCTTGAACAACAACAAAAAAACTCCCACTTACTAGAAAATACGCCTTTTTTTGAGCGAGGTTGTGGAGACTCACTTACTGGAGATACTAAAGAACTGCCTGGACAATTCCCTGTAATGTACTCTAGGATGATCCTGCTTGAGCAGGGAGGCTGGACCAGATGACCCACTGTGGTCCCTTCCAACCTGACCCATTCAGTGATTCTGTGACAAGAAGATAGTAGGATAGAATTGCTGACTTCTTAGAACTGCAAGTGAAAGGGCTAAGAACAGCAAAAGCAGAAACATGCCGATTGCTGTCATCTTGCTGTGCTTTTCCTGTTGCTTGCTGTTCTCACTCACAATGTCCACCCAGTTCAAATCCACAGCATCAGCCAGCTAGCAGTTTTCACTAGGGAAGCATGAACGAGCACTCATGGTGGAGACAGGACAGCAGCACGTTACAGCTGGTGGAAAATCCCCACCCTAGCCTTGGTTCCATGTTTGACTTTGTTTTGCTGCACAGAGGCAGCATCCCTGAGGCTAGTATTAAACATAAATGTGGTTCAACAGCAACTGCTCCTTCCTCTGTTCTGAGATGCCAAAGACCAGTGTTGAGAGTCAAAGCTTTATTTTACTGGGATATGCTCACACTACAGTCTCTGGGGTATATGCTAGGATAATTTACAGTAACCTCAGTGAGCCTGGTTTGACACCTTAAAGCCATCTTTTGACACATCATGCTCAGGTGAGTTCAGAAATATATATATATAAAAACACCTCTGGTCTCAGTCACTGCCCCCAATTTCCAATAACTTTCAGTGGCACTTTATTATACACTATCATCAAATTTCAAATTCTGTAACATCCTGTAAATGTAAGAAGTGACAATATTTTCTTTCTGCATTGATTTTCAGTACACTTTTTCCCCCCTATTGATCCATTTCCATGCATTTTCACTTTCAATATGAGCATTGATCAAGAAGCAGCCATAACAAAAGAATCCTTGTTTTTATAGTTAATTGACCATTTGGCGTTAATTTATCACAGGACTATCTTCTTGTAAATGCACTGGTATATAAAATATATTAAGATGTATTTAAGAACTCCAGAAATGCAGAAATGCACTGGGAAAGTTAACATTCGTGAAGCCTCTGCAAGATATTTTTAACAAAATAAAAGTATGTTTTAACAAAATTTCTTTTATCCACAAACGCCAAATAGATTATTCTTGTAACATTTGACAATGTTAAGTTACTCAACTTTAAAAATGCTGCATCCTTTTCAGCATTGGATTTGCCCTGCTAATGTTTTGCTTCTATTTGAGTATGACTGATAAGCTTAATGAGCTTATCTGATGAGAAAAATCTAGTCAGACAATGATTATAATGCCTGTATGATCAAATAGCACTGACAGCACTTAAAGATTTAGGTATCAAATGGTTTTTCTTTTTACTAAAACAGGCCTGACTAGTCAGTTTAAAGTTTCCTGTTCTGAAAAAGAAAATACTTGTTCTCTTCCACTGCAAGTCCCAAATTTGTTGACTTTTCAGAATGGAGTGATGGTTAACTTGAAGAAGGACCTGCAATTTAACAATTTCAACAGTTCAAAAAAACCATGATTTTGAATCTGTCACATGGTATCAATAATTTGCATCTGATGAGGAAGTCCTTGCTCTCTCAAATCCTCTCAACTGAGATTTCTTATAAGTCACTTCTAATATTCAAGAATCAGGAGTCAGATACAGAGCAAGGACTCACTATTAAACTTTGAATATTCTCTCTTCGTTGTTTTAGAGATGAGATATGGCCAATTGTCAGGGAAGACTGCTGCAAAATTGCTACTCATTATCCTTCCTTGTCATGCTTTCAAATTAAACATCTTTTAGGTAAATGACAATAAAGTATTAAAATCCTTTGAAGGGATTGGTGAGAGTAGATACACAAAAAGAATGATTTGTCAAGATGTAAGAAAAGCTCCACTTGAGGGGAAAAAAGGGTCATCAAAGTGAGAGGTACTGGGTATTACTGCTATAGTGCCTATCACTGTCTACAGGAGCTAGAGAAGCAAGGAGCAAACGTGCACTTCCTTTCTTGCACAGCACTGTTTCCTGTAGGAGGAATTTAGCTACACAGATCAATGCAGCCAAGAAGCAGGAAAAGAAAGAGAAGTCCCCTTTTCACAGTGACCCTGCAGCTGCATCACACCCATGTTACTTGCCTGAATGCACAAAGCAGTGGAAATAGACTGAAAAAATAGTTTTAATCTATCTTTTAACAACCTGGTATTGAATAAACACAATCTTAGGTCTAAACTGGCCAGTGGAATATGAACAAGTATGCTGTTCTTCCCAACAATCAAAGTTTAGTTTACGGCTGTATAAATGGCACTCAATTTAAGGCTTTGGCCAAGTTAAGTAAACCTAAAAAAAAATTAAGACTAGAGAGATCAGCTTGAAATAAGTTTTCACTTTAAAAGTAGAGCAATTTATCATTTTGAACATATTACACCAAAAATTTATCTGAGCCAAACTATTTTCCGTTATCTTGGGCAGAATAATACTTTGTCATAATGCTGAATTTTTCATGGACTCTCACTTTCCAAGCCATCTCAAGACAAGAAACATTCCATATTCTCCGCAACTCTCAAAATCATCTCCATCTCATTCTGCTCAATACAGCAAAGAGTATACATTGTTATTTGATAGAAAAAGCCTAAATTTATTAGACAGCTACATCATTGAGATGCACAGGCTTGCCTGTATGGAAGGAAAAACCTGGTGTTGAGCAGAATCCTCCAAAGAATATCAGAAGCAAGTGCCTAGCACTGTTAAGAGCTAGTGAGCTAGTTTGGGGACCTTGTTGGGCTTGCACAGCAAGTAGTGCAAAGGATCTTGGTCATCATCTGCAACTCCTTGACACAACTGCAGTGAAAGTTATCCTCATGGCATGATATACTTCCCAACTTCTCAAGAAAAACTCCTAGGATATGATGCAGACTAAGATTAACAAAGTCAGTGAAATGTAATAGTTAATAAATTAGCATATTCTAATTAAAAATATTTTAAGCAGGTTAGTATTGTGCCTGAAAGCCTGCTCACAGTTAGTTGCATTCTCTTTAATGAAGGAATAACAGTATTTCACAGAAGTAGGAACAACCCAAGAAGTGCTATCAGAAGTCCTGAGTACGATATTGCCATTCCTGAGACTCTCTAGTAACTCAAAGAAAAGGTTAACTCGGCATCTTACTCAGCAGCCTACCACCACCAACCTCAGTTTTTCCAACATGGCTTTTTTTTCCTACTTCTCCTTTTCATTCCACTAAAAGCAGAAAAATGGGATGTGGCTGGCTCCAACTCTTATTCCCATACTCTACTATTCATATCACTTAACTGCTTTCAGCTTATGGAGACTCCTGACCTGCATTTTTACATTTTTTCATTTTGACAGCATCCAGCATTTTTTGAGAACTCCATTTGAGATCTAACTACTTTCCATAATTCATACCTTTTTGCAAAGTCTTTTTCATCTTGTTTGGAAACTAAAGTAAAAATTTAATCACTAAGTTCTTTAAGAACTGCAGGCAGTTTTCTATGTGGTAGAATGCAAAAATACCTGTCCACAAAATATGTGAACACTGAAGGAAAGCATGTAATATAATCAAGGCAACACTCAATTACTTGACTGCTTCAAAAGACCATCTCATACAGTTAATCTGGCCATTGGATACCCCCATTCTGGAATCATGTGCAAGACCACTGCTAGCCAGGTGAAGCCATCTCTCCCAGTCTTTGCAGCTAGTTACAGTCATATCCAAATATGATACATCTGAATTTGTGTGTCCTTGTCTGAATTGGTCTATCCCATCTTTTATAGCTTCTGAAGTAAAGTCTAAGTGCAGTATACAGTGTCCATAAATAACAACCAGCAGAGAGACATACTGCTACATTAAAGCTGTTGGACTTTGGCTTGTTGGATTTTATTTCAGCAAGGGATAAAGTTTCATAGGCAGCTCATGTATTCATAGTAGCAGCATCAAGACTGTGAGCAAGCACTTAAAAGTTGTTCTAGAAAGGTATTGTACAAAGTTACATTTTATTTTAGTATGTATGTGAGTAATCTCTGTCAAGATACACCCTGAGGAAGTGTGCTCAGTGTTGATTTGCACATGCTATAGTGGGTGTCTGGCTATCTGCCCCACAGCAGAGGTACTTCCCAAAGACAGGCAGCCTCTTCTCTTTCACTTCTCAGAAGAATGAAAAATAGCTTACTTGTTTACAGCCACAGAAATCAGCAATAAGAAAACAGTTCTCCTTCAGACGTACAAACCAGGCAATCTAGATCAAATGCAAGATTCAAGACTCTTGAAAAACAACTCACATACTAGTTACCAGGTTACTTGAGTAAGATTCTGCTCAAATATAGCAAACCAAGCTATTTGTGCTTTTCTGTATATCAAGTGCAAAGAACACTCTTGGTATCTTTGACAAAGATGCTTTCTCCTGGAACTGTTGTATTTTGTCTGCTAACAATGAATAGTTGAAGTCCTATGTAAATGAGTCCAAACAATTCATGTTTTCAACTTCTGTCTAGTCTTCAACCAGCTTCCCTGACTTCACAAAGCTATACTTTCATCCAGTTATACAATGATACCCTGCAAACACAGGTTTTAAGTTTCATAAATCAAGTCCAACCAAACCACAGCTTAGACAGGAAGGTTTCCAGTGAATATTTATGTTGTAGCTTAAGTAAGAAAAGTAACTTGAGAATTTTAAAAATATTTCACTAATAGCAACCAGAACCTTTTTAATATTGCAAAATTGTAGACCTCTTTATCCCCACCTAAGTTTTCAGTAGTAATAGTTTTAATTCTATAAGAGACTTAAGAGCTAACATCAACATGCCTTCATTAGTTTTGTAATTGACAGAAGTCACATGGGATGCCCCTACCACACAATACACTAAAAAACTCCTTAGCTGCAGGCAGAAAGATACATTCTACACACTGCTTCAACTATGTCTAGTTGAAGTTGGGCTGTTCAGGGTTTTATTTGCAGAGATGGAAAAAATTAAATTTGAATAAAAAAACAAACTCCTATTCTGAGGCAATTCCATTTTTGAACATCAAGACTTGACAATTTCACTCTTCATATATTGTATCACAAGGCTGATTGTCAGATACCAGTGTTAGACCAAACTGATCTGGTTTTCAACTTTGTCAGAGCTCACTGTTGTTGGATATGTGAAAGGTAACAGTGTTGCTACATGTTGACACATATAATCACAGATTTTAGGTTCACACCAAAGCTCTGCACAGCCAAGAAACTTGATCTTCACTACGAGGAACAGACCACCTTTCTCCATCATGCACACAAACACGTCAGAAGAGCACAGCAATGGTGGTCTAAGAAAAAGTATCTACACTACAGTTAAGGCAGGAAAGGAGAAAATGCATGAGGATCAGTCTGTATCAAAGCCCTCTAGTATTTCAGAGAAAATGAAAATCAGATTGAAGACAGCACACTTCTTACACAGACTAATTCATTACTACTACTTTTTTGTCTATCAGAACATACCCACACCATTCAGTGCATTCATATGCAATACTAAATCTACCTTTCAGAAAAAGGAAGGCCAAAGATATTCTACTTTGTCATAGACATCACCTTTACTGTTTTTCCAAGCATGACAACTTAAGTAAAAAAAGTCAGAGCACAAAACATTTTGAAATTTCAGCTACCACCACTTGTGGTTTTTTGTGAAAGTAGTTCACACTTTTTTTTTCAAAAAATCCTCCTCCTGAAACTTAAATGGGCTTTTTCAAAACACTTTACAAGAGAAAGAGCAAGTCAGGAATAAGTTCAATTCTGCCTAGAATCCCCTTAGTTACAGCTACATCTGGCAAGTTTCACACCTTCAATTTAATCACTCCAAATCAGAAGTTCTAGTTAATGTCAATTAATTGTTCACTCAAGCCCTACAGGGAAGAAAAATATGCTCATGAATAGTTTATAATGCTGTCTTTGGAAACAAATCTATTAGAGCAGCTAAAGAGTTTCCCATGCATCTGGTTTACTGGCTACCAGACAGATGAGGGCTAAGGTTGCTTTGACTTTCTGGGGATCTTCTGAGAGAACAAAGTAACTGCAGAGGCAAGGTATGTGCATGCACCAACTGTTTTAGCTGCAAGTCAAACACCTCAATGTTAAACAGCAGTTTACAGAAGCATTCTCTTCCAGTAAGGGGATGCTCTAAATACTGCTGCTTGCCAGAAATGGATTAAAGAATTGCTGTAGCTATGGATGTACCCAAAACAAAGCTGTTTTCAGGTAGGGGACTAGAATGAGCAATTTAACAGTGCACATGAAAAGCTTGCATCTTTCACTGACTTATTCACTTCACGATCACAGACAAGACTGATGTACATATTTCTGCACCTGCAACTGTAAAAGCAGATAAAATATTTAATATGTAATTTACAATGTATTTTATCAGCTTGGCATACAGATGAACAGAATATATCAAAGTAGTTGAGTTATAGGCTTGTAGAGGCCCTGCAAAAATATTAATTCAGATATCTGCTAATTTAAAAAAAAAATCAATTTGCATTTTAGAAGTGATACAATTCCATCTACCACAAAGTACAAAGAGCTGCAAAAACGTATACCATTCCAACAACAATGTATATAAGTTATTAAATAATGATCTGATTTAAAAGAATATAAATGAAGCCTTTAAGTAGGTCTTTTCTACATGCATATTATTCCTCATTAAAGAAAAATATGTAAAAAGGCCATTGGTAATTGCTTTGTTAACCACTGTAGAAAACGCCAATTCTCTGGTCACAGACGCCACTATTTTAGCACTTAAGGTCTCTGCAGTGTTACATGTGATTATTTTTAAATACTGTTAATTCTATTACTCCATTGGTAAAGAATGTGTGACTTGGAATATGGCAGTCTTCATATTGAGAGGGCAGTGATGCACAGTTTTATAATTATCCAGAAGAACAGCACCCTCCGCTGCTCTGTACTTGTGGCTCATCATCAATGATCTGTACACCTCGCCTTGCTGTTCCTGACTGACTGGAGCCATTGCCTCTTGCTCTTTCATCCACTTGAGCAGTTTCTATCATTCCTGTAAAGAAAGATGTGTATTAGATGACATTCCATTGTACTTTTACTTTAAGACTCTGCTATTTTAATCTCTCTGATCTATATGCACAGAGAGAAAAGTTCAGCAAGAGTGGTTCTCCTATTTGTTATGCAGAACTAAGTACTCAGGTATCACATGGAATAACAGCAAGAACATATTAAATCTGTTTTCTAAAGCACCCAACATACACGAGCTCCTGGTACCTAAGGGAGACCGTAGTGATCCTCAGGTGTCCTGGAGGTAGTGACTTGAAAAGCTAGATTTACACACCTATATCAGTAACACTGTTAAAAAAACCCCAACCAAACAAACAAGAAACTCCACCTCCCCAAATACCCCAAGCAACTACCTCTTTGGAAATGCACAAGACCTCTTCCTTAAATTCTTTTATCTCATAAATACAACTAATAGGATGATTTGCTTATGCTGGATTTTCATCCCACATACCATGATCTTTACCATTTGTTGAGATTTCTGCATAAAATCCCCATTGTTAGAGCTTTGAGTTTATGATTTGTAATTGACATAATTTAAGAAAATTTTTGAAAGAGTATGAAACAGAGGATTTAAAGCAAGCAGTGGTGAGACCAGGAACATGAAGTTTGATTTGGGTTACTATTTATGTGTGGTAAGTAGAACAGCAGTCAGTGCTCCAACAAAAGACCAAGACATTTTTGGAGCAGAGCATGAATTTGCAGTATTGTGATCATCCATACATGAAGCTTCCAGAGCTGTTACAGAACACAAGTGGTTTGGAATAGACTGAAATGAAGTCAGTTGCAAGTAGCACTTAACACTCAAACTTTCTATATGGCCTGAAACACATTTCTGAAGCCTGAAGCATTTTATGAATCAACTCCTTACCAACAAACTACATAATATACTAATAATAATACTTACTTTTGCAAAGGTCAAGAAACAGTTCTTCAATTCCTTTGTTCTGTTTAGCTGACGTATGATAATGTTTTGCTCCAACAGATTCAGCATACCTGTAGAAATTAAGATATGGAGCCTCATTGTAGTAAAGGACTCAATCTTTCTAAGCCACTTTACATGAAGGAATAAGACGACCACAAGAGGTTTTATTCTGACCTCAAAGTTAATCCACACATGCTTATTTAATACAAAAAAAGGAGTTGTGTTTAAAACTGCCACAACTGATGCAGCACACTAGTTGAAATTAAGAAAACTTCATGTCTAGAAAGGGATTTAAACTGTAAATGTTGACTTTAATCACAAACAACTCTCAAACTACAGTTTGGCCAGCCAGGACACCCTGTGACTCAGACACTAACAGAACACTCAACAACTGGCAGGCATAAGCCAGCAGTGCCTAGCTGGCTGCTATGTTAACAGCATCACGAGTTTATTACTCCAGCATAATTCTGCAATGACTGTTTCTGTTAGTAATAGGTGTGACTTACATTTCTGCTTCTTGCACTGAAACATGTCTCTCTTTTTCCAAGTCTATTTTGTTACCTGTTGGAAACAAGTTAATCTTTTAAGTCTTTATACTCTAAAATTACCCAAAAAGAAAGCAGACATGTAATCATGGTACTCCATTTTCTCAAGCTGTCCCAGTAAAGAGCAGCTCTTACACAGGTCTCACTTTCAAGAACACTATGATTTGAGAATCTCCTTTCACCAAGCATTTACACGCTATAAGGTGCTAGTTCTGTAGAGAGATCAGGACAGCTAAATGCCTCGACCCAATTCAGCCTTTTGCACTTTTTTGTGATTTATTAGTGCCTTCCACGTGCTGCACAGGTAATTTTTGTAGAATGTCTACATATGTAACCTCATGGAAGTGTTTTAATAATTAGATCAGATTTAAATCCAAACCCAGCACTTCTGTTGCATTCCATTTGCATTAAAATTTCCAATCTTTAAGACTCACTCCAACCTGCAAGCACTTAATTATCAAAACAGACAAGCACCTAGTCTATGCCACTGAAAAAAAGCCATGAGTTTGAGTACTTGAAAGAAGGAAAATGTACATTTTTTGTTAAACTACAGTCTGCAGGTATCGGTACCATGCACTTCTAATAGTGTATAATTAAACAGGTTATTTTTTTCAATCAAACTCTTATTTTCCTCCACGTGATCTACTGAGACTTCTAGCTCCAGTTTAATTTTAAATATCTAACATAACCTTCACCCCTTCACATGCACAAGCTGTCAAAGCAGCATTTAGAAGATGCTATTGATCAAGAGATGCTTCCACTTCAGTCATGTTGAAAAAGACTTACCTACTATACATAAACAGATTTCATTTCCCAACATTTTTCTTAATTCCTTAACCCAGTTTTTTACCTGCAAAAAGAACAGAGGTGAGTTTGTTTTCACTCAATATGCTGTTATCTTAGGCAGTGTGGAACCATTCCATTTCCTTCATTAACCATCTACTCTAAACTTAAAGCAAAAATGTTTAGAGCAACACAGATGAGAAAATATTATTTAGATTGCTACATATGGCCCTTGTTCAGCAGGTTTTATTTCAGAGGTGAAATTAAGAGCAAATTACTTAGATAAAATGGTTCAATTACTCCAAAAATATAACTCACCACACTCAATATAGCAAGTTCACTGCATGGGCCACTTTAGGTCAGACATGAGATCTTTTATCAACAGGCACTTACTGACAGACCACAAACGGTACTTTAGAGGTAGAGGCACCTAAAGTAAGTTTTTCAGGTTAGATTATAACAGATGTTTATTTCATGAGAAAACAAATGGACAGGCATGTTGAGTCAGCTGATGGTAAGGTATCTGTTAACAAATCTGTTGTCATGAAAAGTTTGAAAGTGGTATGATCACTGCATTGACTTAGGAACTGCTATTTTAAGGGAATAATTGTGAAGAGAGGCAATCACTTCAAGAATCTAAAAATAAGTTATGCTACATGATCCAGTAGTACTTCTGCAGTAACTTCTGTAAATCAGCTTTCCCTCTTTTTCTGCACATTTAAATGTTTTGGTATCAGAGGGTTTTACTATGTAGGACTCAGCATGAAAAGGCACAAGTTGAAGTAGCACCCACAAGTCACCATCATGCTGCAGGTGGCCACAAATGTTGAACTGCTAGCACAAGTGCTTTACTTGCTCTACACCAGACTATTTAAATTAGATAAACTGTTGTGGATCTGTACCCTTACACTATTTCCATCACTGCTAACCCAAGCCCTGCCCATGCAACCACACTTTTTCACTTCTCTCTACACAGAAGTCTGACTAGTTTTGCTGAAAATCAGAGACAAACTTGCTTAAAAGAGTGTCACCAGTTTTCAGCTGAAAAATCCTATAGAGTGGTAGCACAGAGTAACACAGGGTGGAAAAAACTCACCTGATCAAACTGATCAACTAATAGAGCCATAAAATAACTAGCCATCAAATTACACATTTTGATGAGGATTTGACAACAAATAACTTATCACAGAGGAAGTAATGGCTCCACTATCACATACTGCAATTTCAAAGTTCTCAGACCTGTAAAAGGTCATGCCACTTAGTATCTTTTAGTAATTTGGTTTATACACTAAAGACCAGTATGACATACCATGACAACAGTCCATGTTTATGTTTACAGGTAACTTGCACAGCTACAGTCCATGTTTATGTCACAGGTAACTTGCACAGCTACATCACAGATTATTTTGAGCTGGAGGGGATCCAAAAGGATCATGAAGTGCAATTGTTGAATGAATGGCCCATACAGGGATCAAACCCACAACTTTGGCATTATTTGCACTGTGCTCCAAGAAACTGAGGTAATGTTTTGGTGTTCTTTGAATAACCTGATAGCAGGGAAGGCAGTCTTCAAAAGAACACTAATAAACTGTATACTTACATTACATGATCTACATTTGCAAATATTATATATATTGCTGAAAACAGAAGAGTTCTGTTTACACATATCACAGATTATCTTTCAAGCAGTTCACAGTTGAGATGTAAAAGCTGCCCAGTACCTTTTGAAAAGAGTCTTCATCTGTTATATCATATACTAGAATAGCGCCATTAGAGTCCCTGTAGTAGATAGGCCCCAATGCATGGAATCTTTCTTGCCCAGCTGTATCCTGCATTTAAAATACACTTGTTAGCATTTAAGACAAAGCAAACAATACTTCAAAGAACTCCAAATACTTTATTCAGAAGTGCTTAACACTTGTGATATAGTAAACCCAAGTATCTTTTTTTTTTTTCAAAAAACATTCCAATTAGCTAAGAAATAAAAATAGAAACATACCCATATTGCAAGGTTTACTCTTTTTCCACCAATATTTAGTTTCTTCGTAAGAAAAGATGCCTGGAAAGCAAAACAAATTAGAGTTAAGTTTTATGCACCAAACACATAATTTGACTTGAAAATAATTAATAAAGCATCAGAATCAACAAAAGAAAAATTTCCAGATCAAAAAAGTCTAAGCAAGAAGGCTAAGTCAATATTAAGCCAGTTAGTAATTTCACTGTAGTTTGCCAGCAGTCTATTCTAAATAAATTTGAGTTAGGCTAATCATTTACTACATCTCTTTGCAGTTGTTCTGAATAATTTGGGAAGGATGAGCTGTGTGGAAAGACTCTGAACTCACAACACTGATAAGTCTAAGCTGAACTCAAAGCATTTCACAAGAATCTGTGAAGTTCAGGAAGGAACAAGCCTAACAGAATTTTTAAGCTGTAGGAATTATGCAAAGTAGTTCACTATTACTAAGATACTAGAACCATAAACAATTGTTTTAACACTAAATATCTTGGAACATGAGTATTTCACAAGTTTCCTTGTCTGTAACTTTTCCCTTTTTTGCTGAAGTGAGCCTACAACTCACCCTCATCTGGTTTTTGGTTCTGTATTTTTGTTTGTTTGAGCTGAGAAGCCTCAGAATAAGCATAAAAGCTGCTTTAGAATTCTACTACTTTAACTTCTGGAAATATTTTACAGGACCACAGCACATTGCAAGGTTAATCTAATTTCAGTAACTTGAGTAGGTCTAGTTTCCTCCAAACTTACAAGAACCACCTCTGTTATCAGGTCTGTAATTTGATGGCTAAAAAGGGAACATAATTTAACACAAGTTTAATGGACCAGAACAGGGTCTCAAGGTGTTGATGCATTAGGAACTTGCTCTCCCCCTTCTGAAGACTAGCAGTAACACGTTATTCAGTCACCAAGGGCTAACTTTTTTCTTCTGCCTTAAATTATAGTGAGTTTTCATTTCAGGTTTACCTCAGTTTGCATTTGGGTTCAAACAAGTACTCAGTGGTATTTTATGACACATTCATCACAGATTATCTTAGGCTGGATTGCAGTAGCTCCAGAGGAGTTCTCTGTACGAGCACTGACCAGCCACAGAATTGAGTCACATGTGTGGAAAGTGTCATGGGCCAGATGAGCTTCTTGAACCAGCTTGCTGCTTAACTAAACAAGCAACCAGAAATGCACACAGGAGACCACAGCAGCTCACAGCTGCACACCAGCCTAAACCACTGTCAAAGTCTCTTTCTGGAGTGCTGCCTATGTTACAGTTAAGTCACTCAACATTCAGTTGCTAGAGCAGCTCCTGCTCTTCAGCTACTTCCCTGGCATCTGTATGACCCAAGATGAGATGATTAAAAAAATCCTTTCCATCTTTAAGTTGTACCTTCCCCCAAACCTTTTCACAAAGCCTGATAAAAAGAACAAAGAGAGAGAGAACAAACCAGAAGAAAAACACTTTGCAAGAACAGATAGCAAAGAACTGATCACTACAACCCTTGTGTTTTACATACCTAAAGCATTAACACTACACTACCCTCTCAGTCTTACAGTGAGGAGACTCACTGTAATGTCAAAAGTCTGGAAAATTTCCAGACAGCACATTAAATGGATTTGGCCCTCTAAGCAACCTGTAAAAAACAGCTTAAAAGAAGAATAACAAATCAACATCAGAAAACTTTTCATTCTTTAATTAAAAATTCTAGAGAAGGTAGTTGATGGCTTTCAAACAGCTGTCCCTGAGGATTAACTCATCAGTAGTCATCACTTGTTGTGTTACATCACAGTTTAAAAGCCAGAAGCTTGGAGGTAATGCCAGAAGTTTTAACTCACCAACACTTGGGCCAGAGGGAGAGAAGCTATTGTAGGCACAATGAATCAAGCTTACCTGACAATATTTTATTGATCTGCTGTACTATAGTACTCAATATTCTACTGCAAATCTCAAAGGAAAAGCTCATCTGAGCAATGTTTGCTTTTGTCATAATATCAACAATCCAAACCTGCTTAGTTGATGTGAATTCCACACAAGTGTTTGAGAATCAATTTCTGAGCAGAAAAATTTTCACAGAAAGGGGATTTATATTTAAAAACACAGAGAACTCAGTGTCCATAAGGATATATCGTTGTACCTTTAGACAACAACCCAGTTAATATCACAAGTAAATCTCCTATCTGAGAGAGCAAAAACTAAAGTAGGTTTGTCTACCTAGATACGTTTTGCTTCAGTATAACCTGTCCTTCAGGTACTACAGCTTTTGCTAGGAATACTGTCTTTTATCACTCAGATATAGATTTTCATTTTTTATATAGCCCAGCACTAAAATACTCCTACATGCATGCTTTTTTGTACTGCAAAATCATCCATAACCACAGAAGACTGTGGCAAGGGCATTTACCATCGGGCTATCATACTTGCTCTCATATTAAAATTTGATGAATTTGTAATGATTAAGTTTTAGTCTATCTAAAGTCTGAGGCCCATAATCAAAAAAGGAGAGACAGTATCCTCTATCAGATACCCTGATAACAAGCAGGTTTGTCTGATAACAAGATTGGAACTTTGTATTTGAAGAAGTCACGTTTAGTAATGAGCAGAAAGCTTTGTGAACATGCTGGAGGAAGCCATCAATACTATACTACAGATTTAATTCTTCATTCTTCTTTATTTTGTTCATATACTTGAAGAATCCAGTTAGCAGGCTCTGCTCATGAATTAGTAGGTATGGGTAAGTTTGGTGCATTTACTATCAATAAAACATTTTTACATCCACAGTGGCAAACACACCAAAGACAAATCAGCTAATATCTTTTAACCTTTCAACTCACATATAGCCTCCCCAAGCCATTCTGAGGTTAGTGAGGGAGCAAAAAAACCCAAAAACAAAGAGAATAGCAGGATGTGCAGTTTTTAGAAATTTGGGAAAACCCAACACATAAGCAAGAGTCTCAGCTTCTATTTTGAGATACTTTAGAGAAAAACTCAGTTGCCAGGATTTTAAAGTTTGTCAAGTTTCAAAATCAAAGCCTTTGACTACCTACAGGGCATTAGGTAATTACACATAGAAAAAGCTTCAACATTTTCTCTAATTCCAAAAAAATTACTGAATTGAGTACTAGAAGTACTCAAGTCTGAGCTGTGACTCAATTTACAATCAGTAGCTATTCTCCATATTATTTTAATTACTATGACAGCTCATTTTTGCTAGGACTTTCAAAAACTCACAGGAACATGGTTAATTCAAATATAAGTAATTTCAAACAACTCTTTGAAGCTTCTAATCTTCATATTTTGATTCTACTGTCTTATGACTGGTTTGAAAAATACTTAGGCTCTTAGAAAAGAATAATGCAATTATAAGAGCTAAAATTCCAATCTTTTGATGTGGCTGTAGGAAATATTTTCGTTCTTTTAATTTTCTTCTATGACCTCAGTTTTGTATGCCACCAGGCCCTGCCAGGAGCTGATAAAGGGGCTTGAGTAGAACACGAGGAAGACACAGCTGGAAGAGAGTCTCCCAAAAGTCACTGAACAAAGCAGGTGTGTGGCACCTGCCCTTGAGTGCTTCGTGTTCAACAGAAGCAGGTCAGGCATACAAACACTGCACACAGCACTGAACTTCCTTACACTGCCTTTCGCTCACCCCCCAGCTATCCTGATAACCAAGACAGCTTTTCCAGGTTATGCCAAGTCCATCAAAGCAATCAGCAGCTCTCTTGGGTAGGATACTCTGCAATCCTCCACACATTTAAGAGAGCAGTATTCAGAAGTTGTATTTTTCCTGAGTAATTAAATTATAAAAAGCCCAATAGTTTGACAGTAGGTTTATTATTAGAGTAATTCCAGCACAGTTCACTTGATATCAGTTTATATCTTTATAATTACTGTATGAAGATGAGGGCACTTCAGTATTTTTCAAACAATGGGAACCAATTTTAACTGCCCCACCAGGTCTGCCCACAGGTCATGAATTATATTAATTGTGTGCAAAATTCCCTACTTTTCCTTCATCAGCTTTTCCACAATGCTCTAAGTAGATGCTTTCTTCTGTGAATCAGTAGCTACCTTCACCTCAACAGGCAGGTCATAAACAACTGAAGTACATGATTGATACTAACACAACTACAGCAACACATCCCAGCAGCCCCCTAGATCAGAGGGGGTTCCAGTGCACTCCATTGGCACTGAGAGAGGGGAGCGGGCAGGGAGGAGAAACTGCTCCCTTTTAGTCCAAGGCTTCTGTTACTAGCACCAAAGAAGCTTACCTATTTGGGTATAAAAGGAATTACTTCACAGTAGAGTAACATCACTAGGTGAAGTTTCCAGAAGGTTACAGTCTCACCACCCTTTTTTTGTTGCAAACATATTGGAAGAAAACACTATGCAATACTTTCTTTTTTAAGTTATTGCGGATGGAGAGCCTCTTGTCTCAATAGTTAGTGATCTCTTCATATGATTCACCATTGTCACTCCTCTGCTGGACCAGGAGCAAAGTATTTATCTAATTTTGACTTTACTGGAACAAAAGGAATTTGGTGCATTACTTTGAACTGTTGCCATGAAACAAAGCAACGTTATCAGATTAAGACTTTTATCTCCCAAAAAAAAAAAATCAACAAAGGATGCTTTGCAAACATGTTACTTCACTGCTTAATCAGATACCCTAGCTTCTCTTCATCTTATTTTTAAACTATATTTTAATTTGATAGCGGAAGAACTCACTTCATTTTTTTTTCTAGAACAGTAAGATGTAGGGAAATAAAAATAATAAAGATAATATTTAACAAGTGCACATGATGCACGGTAAGATTCAACAGCAATTGACATTGTATTTTACACATACATCAGTTAGATGCACATGTGGCTAAGGAGGCTCAGAACAGAAAAGCAAACAACTTGATGAACAACGAGCAGTCAGTTAAACGACACAGGCAGCAACCACAAACCTGGTTACGGTGGAGAAACAAAAGCTCAGTAGGAACTGCAAGCACGTGCTTCCACTCCTCAACACACCCCTCTGCAGACAGGCAAAACCAAAAGCTCTGCAGCCACGCTATCTACAGACACTTCCTATCGGCATTTTGGAGCAATTTAAAAGTGTGTTTTATGATATTTGTGGCCCAAGTCTGTATTCCAACCCAGTTTTTGCTCATAATTTTAGGCTTTCCACTACAGATTTAAAGAACAAAAAAACCCAAACAACAAACATAAGCATCACCACATAATCTACTTGGACCTCCTCTTAAAACACGGGATATGAGAATTCAGCTACACATGACCATTTTGATGCACTTTAACTGACTGTTTGCTCAATGCTGCACTTCTGCTGCACCTCTGACTCCTACAAGCTACCAGGTAGCTCTGTGGCACACCAAGCATCAATTGTGGCATGACAGCTTCAGCTAGCTTCCTATAAATACCTTGCCTAGCAAACCCACCAACAGCTTAACCCAAAACCTGAGTATGAACACAGGATGACAAAGTCTAAATCATGTTCTTTTTACCTCTTCACAGCAAAAATGGAGTTATGTTATTTGTTTATAAAACATCTCCTGTACTGTTTCCAGTGCATCTATAATGCTGCTTTCATTTTAGGGGAAAGTTTCACTATTAATTCCTTCTGAGATGCACAATTCAAGAAGCTTCCCCTAAATGCATGGGAATGGCACATAGCTATCTTAAAACTCTTTTTAACACCACCTGCTATTACTTCTGTACCTCAGGAAATTCAAAATTAGTTCAAAACCCACTACTGGTCCACCAAGGGACATGGTTTGTTTGTTTATTTTAAAAAAGAAATATTAAGAGTGGCATACATTGAATCAAGGCTCCCATCTATGCAAGGCGATATCTCGAAAGACTTAATATACTACTCACAAAAAGAACTTCAAGACATGTTTTCTGAGACCACAGAGAGTAAAAGCAGTTCATTTTGTACCAGGGCATACATGCCATCCATCACTAACTAGGTAGGCCATGAAAAAACCCATTACTTTCCAGCAGGCAGCCTGTCACATTTCATGTGTGGAACATCACTTTGTAGCTCTTTATAACAACAGACAGTACTCCTGAGAATCCAGCCAAAATTCAGGGAGCTGTCGTGACAAGCAGTTCAGCTTTAAGAATCTTTCCCATTATTAAATCATAAGCCCTAATCTCATAAACCATTTTGTGTAAGCTGTTCCCCTTAAACAGAAACGTTTAGATAGTGCTAATACTAGGATTTGAGAACACGAGGAAGACCACGATTAACAGAAACGCAGCACGTATGAAACACTTAGTCATCAGTCCACTAACAACGATTACAATAACAACATTACTTTTGCATCATACTTTCCACGATTCAAATGAAGACATTCATATACGTAATTGGAAAAAACGGAGCAGTTAGTATGCAGAGTAGAAACGAGGCCTAAACATACTGAAAGCTTGAATCTGAGGCGTGAAAATAAAGAGAAAACTGGCTTCCAGCAAACCGGGCAGGGGACAGGCACCATGAGCGAGCGAGCAGTGCCTCGGGCTGCCCCTGAAGCGGCAGAGCAGGCACGGCCGGCGGTGCGCGGAGAGGCGCAAGGTGAGGGGAGAACAACAGCGGGACCCCCACACAGCACAGCCCCCCGGCCCGGCCCGCACCTGCAGGGTGGTGATGTGCTTATCGTTGAACTTGTTCTCGCAGTAGCGCAGCACCAGCGAGGTTTTGCCCACGCAGCCCTCCCCGAGCAGCACCACCTTGAAGGAGAAGCTGCGGCCCCCGGCCGCCGCGCCGGCCCCCGCCGCCATCCGCGCCCCGCCGCCGAGCCGCGCCTCACATCAACGGGCCGCGCCGCGGCGCCGCCGCCGCCCACCGGGACGAGGGCCCGCGGGGGGGAAGTGCCGGCGGGGATGGGGAGGCACCGGCGAAGCCGCGGAGACAGAGGCTGGAGAGGGACACGGCAACCGAACGTGCCCGGCGGCCGCGGCTCCGCTGCCCCTAATGGCGGCTTCTTCCTCCTACGTCACGCACCGCCCGGTCACGCGCAGCCCCCGCCGCCAATGGGAGGGGCGGAAGCGGCGGCGGCGGGAGGCCCCGCCCTCTCCGCGGCTGCTGGGCGGGTCCGGGGGCGGGGCTTGCGGGGGAAAGGGGGCGGGGCCGGGCAGGGACCCCGCGCCCGTGGGGATTTGTCCCTGAGTGCCGCGCCCAGGGCTCCTCCTGCCGCGCACGCACCCGCCGAGAGCCCCTAATAAACACCGGCGCGGAGTTTGTGTGACTTCCGTTCCTGTGAACTAAGCTACACTAGTCTCTAAATGTTTGCAAAATAAGAGTCCGTAATAAAGTACTTTAAAGCAGGGATGTGGGAGCAGGTGAAGAAAAAGGCAGGAGAAAAACGTTCTCGCGTCGAGTTCCTTGCTAGCAGGGGTCCAGCAGAGTTTTATACACAAGAATTGGATAACTGCCTTGTAAAACTGGGTATCATTCCTCAATTAAAAGCAATCCTCACAAACCAATCCAAACAACTGCAAGGCAACCTCTCTCTAGTGATCATTTAGTGGTAAGAAAAATAATGGCTACGAAAAGGCTTCATAGTGCAATTTCCTCTTTCTCTGTCAGTATTAATGCTGTGTTGTATGAGAAAGAAAAGAGGAAAGAACAGAGAATGCATCCAGGAGAACAAGGACTGGATTTCCTGGAGGAAGAAGCCTCATCACTGAACAGTATTACATTCACACAGAATGGATTGGTTTCATTTCCTCCAGAGGTAAGGAAAGCAAACCTCTGCCGTGGTGCAGAGTCAAACAATGCATTTCCCACTGACAGTAGACTGCTGCAGGTAACTACAGTATTCCATCCTTTCTGTTCTCTCTGTGATTACTGATTTTGTTGTATGAGAAGTCTTTCAAAACTTCAGTCACCAGTATTAAATAAAACTAAAAGGCTGATCTGGCTGAGAACAGAAATTCTCTCAGAGCTACCTGAAGTTTCACTGTAATCTCATATACAACTTTGTAAAATCTGTAGGTTTAATTATCTGGGACTGTTACCAAGTTATTTTAATGGTGTTAATTTGGGAAGTGTTTATTTTGTTTCATAGAATTTGAGAAGAGAATGGCTCTTTGATCTTCAATTTATTTTGCTTCCCCTTTTTACACAGCTTCCTAAAATCACTTGTAGCAGACCTTCTGTGTTGCTGAGAAATGCCTTTCAAGATGTATTTTATATTTAATGAAGATACTACAATACTTTGCATGTTATTAAACCAAAACAAATTGTACTACTGTATGCATTGTCATGACCTTTGACCATTTCTCTGAAGACTACTCAAGTGTTTTATTTCACAGGTGGTGTCATCTCTAAAAGTGAAAATAATGTTCTTCTTTCAGCTTGCATTATCAGATCTCCTTACAAAAATTTTAAATGTGTTAATTCCACTGTGAACTTAAGTGAATGCAGTAGCTGTCAGTAGAGATACTTAAGTTGGTTAAACCTACAACAGCATAAACAGCACCCCCCAAGCTTCCAACACACAACTCATTTCTGGGACCATTATGTGTTGAATATTATAAAGGTAGGAGTTGATTTGCAGATGTCAGTCTTTTTTTCTAATTTTTTCCTTTGGACAATATTTCTGAGCATAATTTGATACACTTGCAGAAAAATGTTCTGAATTTATTTGATTTCCTTGGAAAATAATCATAATACAAAATCTTAGCCAAATTGTCTACAGTCATATAACATCAATGTCAATAAGAGTACAAGATGTCCAAAAAGGCAAGAAATCAGACCAGGGGAAAAACCCCAACCTAATAATAACAACAAAAACCCACTTAAAATGAACTTAATAATATTGTCTAAAAGAAAGATTCAGATTCAGAAGACAAAGAAGAGGAAAGAATAAAGGTGAAAAGCAAAGCGGGAAGGGAAGGGAAGGGAAATTTTCTGATTTATAGAAATAAATAAAACATAGAATCTGTTTTGTACCTAAGAAACCATGCCAGCAAGGAACAATGTTAGTTTTTCTTGTAAAGAGAAAGAGTATTATTTTCTAAAAATTCAATTCTCCATCTTGAAGCAGCATTGTCTGCAAATGTCATTTCCCCCAGGATAAGCAGTTCTGAATTCTTCGCCACTTTGCATTATGGTTTTCATACACCCACAGCAATGCTGAATACCATGCCCATGCAATCCAGGCAGATCCCCTTCCTGAGAAGCAGCATCCTGGATGTATGCTGAGAACAGCAAACATGCTGCTCTACCATTAATTGACCCCTTGCTATTGGTGTTTCTACGTTCAGGAGCAAAGGCAATGTTCCAGCTCCAAAGGAGAGGCCCTAACCCTCTAAGAGAAGGTAAACCAATGGCTTATAAAGGTAATAGTTTTAAAGTGTCAGAGTTACAAAAGACAAAACTGTCCTTCTACAGGAGTCTGTTTACTAGATGTATGCTATAAGAGTATTAAGAATGAAAACATTAAAAAAAGACCAAAAAAAAAAAAAAAAGAAAAAGAAAAGAAGACACAGAAATGAAGATTTTAAACACAAATTGCCAGACCGGGGAAATTCCAGAGGAAGGCAGAACTGGTTAAAATTAAAAAAGTAAAAATGGGACCCATACAATCATAAACTACCTAGAATAGTACCAGTCACTGGCAAACCTTGTCTAAACAGTCATGCCAATGTTTTCAAACACAGAAGCAAGCAGGTTCAAGAACAGACCAACAGGGCTGTACTCACTTCATGGCTCATATAAAGAATGGAATTTGCACCAGAATAACTTGCTGCTGTGTGGTACAGCAGGAGATGGGGACATCAGTGGCACTGCAGGCTTCCTCAGACTCTGCTCAGGGTGGGAGAGAAGTGCAAGCAAGATCTTGCAGGATGCTCACCGTGGGCCACAGCAGTAATAGCAAAAGGGAAGTTTTCATTTACTGGCTGATAAGCCAGCAGATTTTCCAAGAGCTTCTACAAAGGAATGGAAACAGAAAGGAAGTATGGGTGCCAAAAGAGTTCCTCAGGGACATCCTAAAACCTGTCAGTTCCAGTGTAACCGAGCTTCAGCTAAGCAGTGAGCAGAGGATAGAAATGAGCTGCTGTGAGCAAAATGGGGCTGTTTGGAATCATGGAAAGCTTACTTAATCACCTATTCATCAAAATCATCTTCTCTGTAACAGCAACCAGCCTGTCCACAGACCTACTCTTTGGCAATGGTAATTGCCTGTTGCACACAGGCTTGCACAGCCTTCTGTACACACAAAAGCCCTGATCCACCCATCTTCACCATGGCAGCCACACCTTCAGCTGCGGGGAGGAGCACATGATGACACAAAGAAAAGTAATGACACAAAAGAAAAACTAGTAATTAAATGAAGCATTCAAATGTTATGTGTGCCAGTCAACAGAATCTAATGGAAAATTAGGTCTCATCAGAGAAACCTAAGATGACATTACAGTCTTTGGCTGTTCAAAGGTAAGGCCATAGCTGTACTGATTTTTTCAGGAGCTTGACTTAGTACCCACATGCTAACAATGGGAAAAAATTATTTTTTTATGCAATGAAAGACAAATTCATTGCATCAAGAACTAGATGAGCAGTTTGGAGTAGTTATTGGTGAGACAGTTGTCTTTGAAAACTGATGTTTCCTTCAGGTCCTTTTGGGTTTCCTAAATGGCCTGTAAAGTAAATGTAAAATCACTGCCAATCAAACTTGAAGCAATATGGCACTGTCAGTGTGATACACAGTGACAAAAATGGGGTATCCAGCAAAAACTGTATAAAAAGCTGTCATCTGAAAATGAAAAGTGGAAACATTGTAAGGAATACAAAAGTGTTACCTTCATAGTCAATGTAACAAATTAGATAGTCAAAACCTAGCAGGTGTCTAAGTATATGACTGCAGCAAAAGGGCAGAGGTAATTCCTGGATATGAAATAAGGAAGTAATGAAGTTTTTAATCTCAGTGCATGGCACTGATAAAACTGGAATTTGGCCCACAGCTTAAAAATAGGGCAGAGAAAAGGAAAGGGCTCACTTTGGTCAGCTCATCAGTGCTGTAGCAGGAACAGGCACAAGGAAAGAACTAATAGCAGGAATATAAAGCCAGACACATTCAGATTCAAAATGAAACACAAGTTTTTAAAGACCAATTACCAAGTGAAACAAATAATTCCTTATTTTCTGACAGTTTTGCTTGAAGGGTGTTGGGTAGCCTGGTGACATGAATTTGGCCAGATACAGATTGCATTTCAGGCAGGCCTCAGGACCAGTTCACAGGAGATTGACTATCTCTACCAGCTCTCACATCTAACAGCAATTTCAAATAATTTTATTTTTTCAATATTGTATTCATCATATTCAGTGCTGAAAAAAGACAGAATTATTAATGGCCCAAATGAGAACCACATCTCACTAAATGTAGGTCCTTCAGCTAAGCCTTCTAAAATTTAGAAGAAAACTTGTATTCTAAACATATACTTCATGGGAATTAATGGAGAAATCCCAAGATTATGCTGTATTGTTTAAATTGAAGAAAGTTATCCTAAAGTAGCCTTTAAAAAAAGGAAAAGACTTAATAAACCTTTTTTAATGTTATCATTCAACTCCTACCATTGATATAAAATATATTGCTGTCCTCTTAAAATACATATGCATTTGCAGACACTTTCTTTTGTGAAGGGTTCCTTGAAGTGTTTTGCTCAGCAGACATTGGTGATGAGCAGGCAAACAAACCAGTAACAACAATTATCACCCTTGCTCAGTCCTGCATTTTAAAATATTGTCTAAAGGACAAGTGACTGGACACCGGGATGATCGTGTAAACTCTTAAAGCAGGTGCTTTCCTTTCTGTGACTGAACAAATGGAATTGAATCAGCTAGCCTATGCCTTTATTCATAATTTCTTCCGTTAGAAATTTCGAATTAAAGCCAGTGCTTCTTTTAATTACACCAAGTAACCCAGTTTCAAGAAAGTCACATAGGCAAAATGCAAAGAAAACTTTATCAAGGTCAAGTGCATATTACTTTCAGCAGAATACTTCCCCTAAAACCAACACATTTTTGCTGCTTTGACCAATGAAATATTTTCTTTTAAAATGTTTGTGTTTTGTTGTTAGAAATGGAGAGCTGTAGTGATAGAAATATTGGTCACATTTTCTGTATAGAAAAATGCTTTTGTATGTATGACTCCTGCCCCCATGCCTGAAACAGGTAATGCCCCAGGGCATTGTGAGGGGCTGGGGGGTTACCTGTGTCTTTTCAATTCTGCAGGAAAAAAGAAATCTTCCGTGCTGTCAAGAGATTCTGAACATGAATGGTCCCACGGGGTCGCACATTGCCTGATTAGATTAGGATTACATTTTTGAGAATGACGTTGTAACAAGCAGCAGCAGTGATATGTTTCTGGCCAAAGCCTCCTGGGAGTGAGAGCACTACACCAAGTTGCATTGTACCCCTGAACAGGCTGTCTGCCAACACGGGGTTATTTTTCTGTTTTCAGCTTTCCTGTCTGAAAAAAATTGGGAAGAAAGCTCTTCTAGGCACTCTTGGGTAGAGTAATGAAATAATACTGGTGTGCATCTATCTCTGTTGTGTCTTGATATGGCCTCACACAGAACTGATGCTGTGATTCTGGGGAAGAACTGAGTTGATTTTTTTACAACTGCCTTCTAACCTTAAGGTAAATTCTGCATTAAACTCGCATATATATCAGGATACCATAGCACTCCTCAGAATCCTTAATGCAAAAGTGGAGCTCAGATTTCTGCAACTTTCAGCCCTAGCTGCCAGTTTTTGTGGGTTTACATTTCATTTCTCCCTAAACCTGGATGGGAAGGGAAACATTATAGGTCCCAGAGGACATAAAATAGTAGTTTTATATGACTATTTGCACTAGCAAAGAAAAATAATTGCACAAAATAGATCAGTTCTGTGTCATGCCCAGAACAGACACTGACTTTGTACCTGCTGCTATGAAAAGAGATATTGTTCTATGGTTCCTCTTACTCACAGTCAGGATCAAAGCAGAGCTGTGGACTCCAGTCCAGGAGTTGGGGTGGTAAAACAGAGAAAGAGATAAACAAAACTGGAATTAAACCCAACCTGCTTATTTCAAATAATGGCAGAAAACAAACACAAGAGGATATTTAACTATTGTGAAAGACCTTTAATGATTACAATTGCCAAGAACTAGAGACAAAAATCCCAAAATCTCCTGCATACGTGCAGGAGTGATTTTTGGACTTGCAGACTCCAAGACATGGGCACAGACTGATATGTAGGCATCCGTTTTTTTTGCCACTGGGGAAAAACCCCAAAATATATTATAAAAAGCTTTCTTCATTAGAGAAAGGAAAGAAAAAGGTAAGGCATAAGAATTCAACATCTAGATTACATCCTTATTTCAGATAAGTTCTGAACCCAAGGGAAACATTTGTTAATCTACTCCACACCAAACCTGTTTGAATGTAAGTGGTTTATTACTCAAATTTGCAAGCAAACAATGTGAGAATATTTTTGTTCATTTAACTTAAAATTCTAAAGAACAGTAAATAACATTACACTTCCTTTTTTGTCTCGTGATAAGGGTTTTGGGCACTTGCCATGGTTTGGTTGATGCAGGATGCTTTTTTTTTCTGGCATAGCTTGGCACAAGCTAAATAAATCCACTACAGAGCTCCTCAAGTAGACAACACCAAGTGCAATGGTCAGATGCTGACACCCATGTCTTTGTTTTCTTATGGCACCTACCAAAAGACAGAGTTTCCAGAATGCAGAGGTAGCACTCATGCTCCTCATCGCATCATGAATCAGCTCCTTTCACTTTTTCATTTAAAATTATATTAGGATGAGATGCTTAATGGAATGAGATGGTGTGCACCTGTTGGGAGCACCATAACCAGGACATTTGGCAGTTTAAGGCAGACTGAGACCACTGCTGCTTTGGGGGACCATTCTATTGCAGCAGCTTTTGACAGTGGAATGAATTCAGGACTTAGGAAGTCAACCAGTGAAACAATGAAATATCAGGAAAACAAGTAATAGTGACAAAAAGAGTAGGATGACAGAAGTTGTTGCTTGTCTAGTACTGGGCTGAACTCTGCATAAGCCAATGCAGCAAGAGCCCTTTATCAAGAAACATCAGAACACAGTCACACGATTTTTTTATGGTGTCCTTCTACTTTCCCAGCTTTGCAGCTAGGGCTGCAGCTGCAAAGACCTTACAAAAACAGTTACTAAAGATACTAAAGGGTATTAACAAATGAGCACCAGAAAACTTCTTACTACTTTCTACTGATGCTTCTTCTCATTGCAGGATGCATTGTTTTTTTAAACCACTGTCATCCTTGCTAATGGTGTGGATTTGAACCTCCAAGACCAATTTGGACAGTGATCACATTGCAGTATGCACTCTGCTTTATGCTTGTTTGAACAAAGGCACAAAAAGGCAGCCACCACACAAGAGAGGTGCAAACAAGTTATGCAAGGCTTCCCAGGTGACTCAGCAGGTCCAGCCAGGTAGCTGCCTGCAAACAGGCAGCTGTTTCCATACTGGCGCAGTTCTCCTTCCCTCAGCATAGCTCAGGCTGGTTCCTCCACATGTTGGTGAATCCAGTCTTCACTTCTTGAATCTCACCTGGATTAGCAAACACTTGTCTTTGCTCTAAAATGGCAAATCCCAGAACAGCACTGAGTAAGCAATGCTGCTGGTTGGTCTGCTGTAGGAGGATACATTTATTATGAAGATATTTTCAAAATGATATTGTGTGTGGCACTTGCTTCATACCATCAGTCAGTCACAAAGTGTTTCCTGATCAGAAATCATAATGGTGATCATCTACTTCCCTATGCATCCACCTTATTATGTTTCAAGGAAAACCCTGATGTGTAATGATGTGGTAGAGTGCCCATCATCAAAGGTATTTAAATGTGATTGGACAGATTGATTATTGCTAGATTATCTCACCAAAGGTCCCTTGCTCACAAAAGTCCCTTCTAACCTGGGCTGTTCTGTGATTCTATGATTTAATTAGTGGTTGTAGTGGGAAGAGATTAAAATTGACTTTGTGAGATGAATGTTGTAGAAAAGCTACTGAATATTCCTGGTGGAATTTTTTCGCTTGGAATCAAGCTTTACAGACTTGGGAGTACCCAAGTACAGGCTGCCATTTTCTCAGTAGCTCTGTTTCCACATTTCTGTATTCATCCTCATTTGGTATTGGCATTAATATTTACTGAGGGTGGCTGCAGGCTTGGGAGTGCTGCAGGGACCCACATAGTCTGAGTGAATTCATGTACCTTCTCTGATTTATGCATTACAACAGGCACATAATTGTATCCCTGGGCTGCACCTTATCCCCCAACAGAAGCAGTGTTTAAATTAAAAATTATTATCCAGTTATAGCAATAGCCAGAAGCATACCTACAAAGCTTTAAGGGAATAACTTTCCTGTAAAACAGGTTAACTCCTGCTTGAAGAAAAGTGACTTAATGCCAATTCAAAATGTTAGATAATGAGATGTAAATAAAAGGCTGCATGGGGACCAAAGCACTACTGGAAGAAATGCAGGGAAAACAAATCCCACTTACAAATCTGAGATGCCTGCTCCTAACAGATTGCAATGTGAATAGTGCCCAAGTTGGTTGTGGAAAACACCAACAGAATTTCATGGCATTTCAGCCCTTCACTGTCAGAAAAAGTCAATCTGTGGAATCAGCTTGTTCTAATACCCAAGACAGGTGGTATACCCCCTTTGTTTTTTACACCACTTTATTCTGCTGTCCCAGGAAACTGGGTAATTATGGACCACTCAAATGCAGCATGTGCAGACCCAAGACAATCTGCAGCTGTAACAATGAAATAGAAATTTAAAATAGATACTGGTGATTCTGATACCAGTATACTTCAACAATCACAGCACCAAGTCTGGGTGACACCTGGCTAAAGATTTCTCGCATGTAATTATGTCAAAATTTTACTTAAACATCTATCACATCCACCAATCAAGCCAAGCATGAGGACCTGTAAGTCACAATTGTAACTGCTTCAATTAAAAGGTTTTTGAGTGTATTGCCTTGGTGCTGTGGAAATATTGATGCCACTTAATTATTAATGCAAAATCAGTGACAGAAGTATCTACTAGGGGTACCAATGGTTCTGAAGCTAAAGAATTAATTCTAGCATTTTAAGAATGGAATTAAATTTGTTAACTGCAGTAACTTATTTTCCAATTTCCAATTGATCAGCTTCCTGGTTTTCTTTTAACTCCTCCTTCTTCTTTTTACTTCCTGCATTTTTGTCTCTCCAAGTAGCACTGGGACTATCCAGGGGCTATCCATCTGCTGCCTTGTGAGCCCAGAAAGTGCTTGGTGACCCACACCAAGTTACAGGCAGTTTGTCACAGTCTGCCATTGCGCGCCACCTTCGCCCAGAGCTTGTCAGTTTACAGCTACTGAGTAGTTAAATGTAACAATATCTGGCTAAGCTACAGTCAATACACCTGAAGTTAATGCTGTCCTTTTCAGAGTTTAAGTGTGCTCAGATCTTTCTGTATACTGGAAACTTATGAGTGGAAATTTCAAAAGCAACTCAAGTATCATAACTAAGACATGACAAAAAAAAAAATCCAAAATAATGGCCTTTGAAGATGCTAACTACAGGAATTCAGTGAGATCATATTTGTTCATATGATCACAGATCAAAGCATTTCATGCTGCTATGAATATGAAATCAGATGTCTTCTCACCATGGTAAGCTGGTTTGCAAATGGACTCATAAAAAATAGTGAAAAAAGCTGACCATGTCCACTTCAGTGGCTGAAAGTACACTTCATTTCAGGAAACAAAACAATACAAGAATAAGGCATTTATCTAAAAAAAAAAGTATCTTACAAAAATTTTACTTGCTCAATTCTAGAAACCAAAACATTATTAATAAAATCATAGAAGACAACCAATTTGTGTTTATTTAGAAGCAGCATAAGTCCAAACAGTGCATAAAATTCCCAAGTGTTTATTGTTACAGTTTAAGTGCATATATTACTTCCATAATTTTGTGCCCTTCCACAGGAACAGACGTAGAGCAGCTATACAATTTGTTCTTTACAAAAAGCTTTTACTACTTTGAGATCTCATCTTTATAATAGGGTAATACAGTGAAGTAGTTCCAGTGATGAATTCCAGATCTATACAGACTAGACTTATAAAGAGTAAACTCAGTATGGAAGGTGTTAAAGTTTTTTAATATTCCCATAAAAGGTGACAAAATAAAAAAGTCAATTGAATTAAGACAGGCAATATACACAAGACACTTGTAAAAAAACCCAGATGTTCAATACAAAACATTAATCTACCTTTAACAAAAAAGGAAAAGCTTTTCATAAGTTAAAAGTATGGGCCCACGCTTCTGAATGTCACCGCAGAGAAGTTATGAAGGTATCTCTAAAGTTTAAATACAATCTGTACTGGCTACACTAGTTCTGCAACTTTTATAAATGAATGATGGAAGACAGAATTACCTAACACAGGAACCTGAGCATCAAAAATTAAATCTCTATTTTTAAATGGTTTATATGCGTGATTTCCCCCATTTCCAACAAGGATAACGTCTGCAGTTTCTTTGGCTGAGGCCATCATCTCTAAATACAAGCCCCAGACAAAATGGGAAACATTTCCACTGCTGAGAAATAACCAAGGAGTATAGTTTGGTTAGAATACCAACCACAATGGAACAATTCTATACTTATAGAAAAAAACATTAACTTTGTAAAGAGAGGATTGTGAATCCACAACTGTCATATTTAATTTTAAAGTATTTTATAAGTACCACAGTATTGACAAATCTTCATAAATATCATTATTTTTGAAATAAAAATGTCAAAAAAGCACAGACAATTTTATTATTATCACTGGAACAGCTTAAAGTTTCTAATTTAAATTTAGATTTTTGTTTCCAATGTTATGTATAGATCATTTTTATCAAACCTTTTCTCAGGGAAGTGGAGATAGTATCAGGATAGAGAATAGGCAATAAGGCTGAATTCTTTCTTCCCTGCCCAAATACCTCCAAAAGACCTTAAAAACTGTAGTTAATGAGAAATACCAGAATTCACCCACTCCACCCATGTTACCATTGCCTTTATAAAGCTGCAGTGTATTTTGTGTCTAACTTGGATAATAGCCACAAGGCTCCATCACACTGATTGATGTGGATTAGACTTCTATTTCCAGCTTCCTGCCTTTCCAGATGCTGGGAACTGGAGAGAATAGACACCAACACTTCAGCTCCATAAATGGAGGATAAATGAATCAAGTGCTTCACCTCACTTGGCAATGACCTACATCCACCTGAGGAGCAGCAAGAGCATTATTGACAAAGCACCTTCCTGAGAGATGCTGATTGCCAATGAGGTTTACAGCCTTAACAAGCAGAGATGGAAAGTCCTTCAGCTCTTTGAACGTTTCAGATCCATCTCTTACAGAGAGTTCAACTGGAACTCCTTGGAGTCTCTGAGCAGGACTGAACATAAATTATTTGCATGCAGAAGACCTTAAATCATTTCAACGTCTTGGCCAGAAAAACCATGACATGCCTGGAAGCACCAGAGCAATGATTACAGAAGAAAAAAGATTTACGGCGTTGTTGTCTAATATAGGTTTTCCAGATATGTGCTTGGAGTCTTTTGTTTGGTGGTTAACAACCATGCCAATTGTCTGGTCAAAACCTGGAAAAAGATAAAAACTTCATTTTACAAAGCCAACTGAGATGAAGAGAAACTTAATAACCAAGTATATATACCTTCCTAAATTTATTTTACTATAACAGTGTTAAATCTCTGTAAGAAGACATCATCAGACTAAGCTAAATTACAGTTAGTTTAATTTGGTACCTTCAAAGAATGGGGTATAAATGCAGTATTTTACATTAGAAGTTACACTTCTGTCAAGTCTTCTCTCTTTATGTAGTTACACAGCAAAGAAAGGAATGAAACAAGTTAAATTAGAAGAGGAAAAAGCTGCTCCAAGTCACTCTAAAGCAAAGGGTGCTGTTTTGAACAAAAACAACTTATTAGCAACATGTTTTCTGGCAGGAAGACATGTTTGTTTAAAAAAAAATATGGAAACACCATTATTACTTAATCTGACAGAAAACAAGCTCCTTACAAAGGCTGAATTTATAAATTCTATTTACACAGCAATTTTATACTACCAGCAGCTACAGTTTTTTTCTGTAGTACTTAGGTAATTTCTTGCTCTGCCTTTGTATTATCAATACTTTAATATTACTTCATTAGGTATTACTGTACAGACACCATTATCCTATGTTTTGTCCAGCTGCACCATTCTCTATGCTGATAAAACCACACCAATCTAGAATGCTTGATCTTAACTCACACTGTAGTGAAGCGTAACTGGGTACATGCACATGCAAACTTTTAAGGTTGGAACATTCCAAATGAAATCAGTATATTTTATATTAATTTTTTTCTTCTTAGATTTTACTTTCAACACTCACAACCTGTAAATTTCAAAGAAAGCTGCTACTGTAATAAAAAAAAAATCTGCATCTCAGACAAAATTTAAAAAATTCCCCACTACAAACCTCCCTGGCAGGGATATAGTTGGTAATACTGTTTTGAAACATACATTTAAACCTGGCCCTAAATAATGCAAAACAGCTACGGAAAAATCAAACTTCAAAGTCTAATAGCTTAACTCTCAACACTTGCTATGTTTAGAGAGTAGTACTTTCTTCGAGGAAAAACTGGAATTATCTTTTTCTAAATATATGCCTCAATTGTACATAAAGTGTATATTCCAATAATGAACAAGTAGGTGAAGTAAGAGTCCTTTTGTTAGCTGTGTTATTTACAGAATAGGCATAGACTGATAACATGGGCAAATTTGAATCTTATTCTTCACAGCTATTCAAAATTTGAATTAATAACTGTGCAGGCAGGAGTGGATTTTCTTTAAGAAACAGTGGGTATCACAGGCTATTAGATACACCACATCTAGGAATATCACCAAAAGAAAAAACATTGACAGAAAGAATTAGCAGCATACTGTTTTAAAAAAAGAGACAATTCTTTATTCCCACTGCCATATTTATTGTTTTTCAAGATGCTGCAGAAACTAGAGTATTCCTTCTGAGTCCACACTGAAAAGGGAACAAAAAGTGGGCTGAAGGAGAGACTCAAATGAGCAGCACAATTTTGCCAGCATCACATCACATACACATCACAGCATGTACATGCACAACATGGTGTACACACTCCAGCAATGCTTTTGAATTTGTAAAAGAAACTGTGTAACTTGCACGCTGTCCCTGCTGCAGCTAAAAAGGTAAGTTGCTGAGCATGGAAAAAACACATGAAATGAAGAAGAAATAGATGCTGATAAATGCAGGCATGCATTAGCTAGGTTTACTCCATTCTCTTAATGCATCTGCCTCATTAGGAGCTTGCAACGTTGTCTGAGTGCTTAAGTGTTTCTTGCTCAGGACAGAAATATCTAAAACTTCACCAAATAGTTAAACACTCCATTGTATTTTGAACTTTAATGGAATTACAAAGAATAGAGCATAAAAAATGCTGTATAGCCAAATCCAGAGCATCAACAAGAGTTGGTAGATCTCACTGTAAAGGCAGACCTAAAGGATTTGTGTCTCTGAGGCAGTTCATCTGCACATTCACACCTTGACTTCCAATTAATAAGTATACCAACAATGAAACCTGGAAACTTAAGTTCTCTCTGTAAACAAGCTGGTAAACACAACAGTGTCACATATGGTTTCTAAATAATTTTGAAACATAGGATAAGTTTACAGCTTAGCCTAAAGGTTGTCTGTAGTGTTTATTCACAGGCAATGAGTAAACACTGAAATAATTTAGAACCAGCCAGTCAACATATTTTTTTTTAAATGCATCTTGTCTTTTTATTTAAAGTCACAGCTAGTTTGTGATAAGCTTAACTTATAGGAAACAGTGCTCTGTATTATAGAGCTTCTACAGGAAGCAGTGAAAAAAACAGAAGGTTCACTTTTTCTTACTTAATTCTTACATTTGAGCCTATTGCTAAGACTTCAAAATTAGGAATGGAGCTTCTGCAGTGACAACTTAATCCAACTAAATGGATAATATTAAACTGACATTCTTTCTTATAAAATACTATAATTAGACATATAGAAAAGGAGAGGCCAGCAATTGCTTCTTCCAAGGTAACTTGTTGGGTATCTGTCTCTTTCAGTCATCAGCATGACAATAAGCTACAATGAACAAATCAAAATGTGGAAAAGGGCCAACCACCCTTACTCCTTTTCATTTCTATGTCCCTTTGCTCCCTTTGTCATTTATGCTGCTATTTCTGTAATCTTGCCATTTAAAAATCATATCCCCAGCCCTTCTTGAAGCTCAAGTCAAATTTTAGGTTACACTGGGAGGAAAAAAAAAAAAAAAAAAGAAGACTCTTACCACTGTATTGCATCGTAGCTCCCAAATACGAATCAACAATTGATCCCAGTAGGCCAGCTGCTGCACCAAACACTATGATGGGCCATTGTGGAGCAGATATTTCCAGATCACTCACAAAAAGGAGTTGAGTTATAAAGTAGGCTATACCTACTGTCATGCCTCCAAGCAAACTTGAGATCAGGCCCACTAAAGTAACTGCTCCATTAGTACCTAAGCCAAATAAAGTATAGCTCATTTACAAACTGGTTTTAAAAGACTTGTGATAATTTAAACATTTTACATGAAATCCAAACTGCCCATAGTGAGCTTCTCCCCTTACATCTACTGCAGCTTTTTACAATTCCCATTATGCTGTTGAGCAGCTTAGCTTGCACCATTACTGCCTGTTACTACTCCTTTCCCATCTCTAGGGCTAGTTCTCTAGAAATATTCACCAGCATTAAATTAAATAAAACTAGACAGCACACACCTCTCAATGTCACCTGGTATTTGCCTGCTCTAGGAGGTGGTGGGGTAATACAAGAAGAGATTTGCTCAAGAAAAACAAATCTTGAGATGAGCACATTAAAGCAATGCCCTCTTTCAGAAGTAGTATACTACGACATGTTTTACCAGCACATTTAAAAATAAAAGAACTAAATCCATAAACAGAGATGTTTGAGAGCTCATTGAATAAAAATCTGAAGAGTGCATATAAAGAAAAAAAATTCCCATACATTTCACTCCTATCCAACAAGATCTGTTCCTCTGATCAATTTGTCAGCAAGACTCTAAAAAGGTATATTGCTTTAAAGCAGCAGTGGCACCCACCATGGAGACAACGTTTAACAGACAGAAAGTTCACTTTATTCACCCTTGGTAGGATATTAAAGGAAATGAGTGATTTGGTTATGAAGTGAATTTTCTGTACTGTCTCTGTTGAATATATATGTATATTACTGATTAAAATAATGCCTGAAAAATATCAGTTGATAACTTGCATTATTCATATTAGGAGTATAAACTCTTTTACTATCGTCAGAGATTAGAAGTGACAGCATTCAGAATGATTTTAGCTCCGTGGTTGCTATGCTCGTGCATCTCATCAAGATCGGAAGAAACACAGTTGACTATATTCCATTTCAGAGAATGCATTCCTAGTAACCTTTTCAAATCCCAGATTTTTAATATTTATTTTTCTATGTCTTTCTTGGAACTTTACAAATTGGATGTATAATTTAAAACAGATTAACAAAATATTAAGAACATGTAGAAGAGGTAACACCTTACCTACTGGAACCTGTTCCCAGGTTGTTATCAATCTTGGTTTGCTTTTACTCATAACACTACCAATCTCTGAAGCCCATGTATCACCAGCAGAGCATGCCAAAGCTCCCAAAAGGGATAAGCACATCCATGATGCTGTGTATTCCTTTGAAAAGTCAATAGGAATTTCACCTGGTCCATTTTCTATCATATATAAGAGAGCCAGCTCAGTAGGAACACCACCATTACAGAATACCTGAACCCAATTCCTCTGGCCACCTGAAGTACAGAAACTGAATTTTAGTAATTTCAGGCAACAGCATGAGGCAAAACCAAAATAACACGTATCTAAAGTTAAATTTAAAAAGACAAACATTCAAAACAGAAACTTTATGGAAATTTATTTAACAGAACAGAAGCAAAAGCAAGGTGGATTGCTTTTCAAGGGATAGGATCAAAGGGAGTCTCAACAGTGTTCCCTATTCTAGATGTTACATCTCATCTGACCCTTTGAAAGGAACAAGAAACATGCAGTATTTATTCTCTACAAGGGATCTAAAAGAATTAAAGTATTTTGGCTTACCTTCTTTGTATTCTGAATCTATTTGTTTCTTTATATCTTTTTTCCACTTGGTAAGTTTTGAAGAAGTAACAAAAAATACAAACAAAGAAGAGAAGAAACTGTAATTTGCGACTGTAAGGATAAATCCAACCACCAGACCTGTGAAGAAAAAAGAAGTATATAAAGTTCCTTCATGTAACAATGGTTGTTTAGCAAAGCAATTAAGTACTTCAAATTTTCTGAATATGAAGAGTATCTTCCTGCTAAACCTAAGACAATCATGCAATAAGGGATTCTATTGAAAATTGCTAATTTTATTCTAACTGCTGAAACGTGATTTTTAAGACCTTTTGCCACAAACCAGTTATACTGTGCAAAAATAAAAGAGAAGCAATAAAAACCCCCAGAATCCAAAGAAAATATAACTGTAATTCAAGTACTCTGCCTGAAGAATATTATAATTTTTATAAGGAGCAAATATATATCTGTGGCTGTGCCTCTATCAGCAAGTTTATCATCAGTTTAGGTATTGAATACCACATCCAAGGTCTCCAAGATAACCTGTAAAACCCTTCTCCAAATCTTAGCAGATGCTATTTCTCTATTCTTTTCTTTGTTAGTTTCTGATTTTAATTACACCTCTTTATTGCTGTAATTTTTTAAAGTATTTGATCTCCTTGATGCAATTCACTTTTATGTCCCCTTTCACAGGTGAGGCCTAATTTCACTCCTCACCATGAGTTCTAAAGGACTGAAAGAAAAATGGTTGCATTTAAGAGCAAATGCCAGTATAAATCGGCTAGCAGAGCTGTTAAGAGGTCGGAACATAAAAGTCAGAAATATTTTTGTCAGTGTAGAAAATGCTTCCCTTAACTCTCACAGACAGAAGATTTGCAAAATGGGTGACAAGGGAAGGAAGGATTTGAGGCCCTGTTTTACTCCACTGAACATCAATTCAGGCAATGTCACAAGACAAGGGTGAATCACTTCACCCTGAAATGTTGCATCAGATTTCAATAAACACTATTGTACACTACGCTGGGCTTTTCATCATGTGGTCTAGAAAAACTTGTCAGAAACGGTCATTTGTTCTTATTGAAGTACAGATTTAATTTTCTTATTTTTGCCAGGCCAGAAAATGCCTAGAACAGCTTCTGTTACTGAAAGGGGAAGCATACAGAAAAGAGAACTGATTTCCCTCCAAGCAGGAAGGCTGCTGACATGATCAGTTTAGGGTCTTTCTTTACCACTACCTCTGCCATTTCCTTGTTTCTCTGTGAATCCTTCTATATGTTAAACCAAACCATATGATTTAACTTCATACTGTACTGAAGTTTAAAAGAATCTTCAAGGTTTATATAACTATAATAGCATTAATCAAATCAATTAAGAACAGTAGCACAGGGTTACTTGACTGTTTAAACAAGCATGAGAAAAAAAACCCTGTATGAATCTGGGGTATGTATGCTTACATTTGTATTTCATTACAATAGAACTATGTGAAGTCTTAAACTGCAAACAATAAAAAGGACCTTTAGTTTACCAAATGTTCAGCTTAAGTCTCAGAAAAAACATACCTCCCAATGCACCACTGTGATCTAGACTCTTCTTCTTAAATCCCTGTGTAGCAATAATTAGTGGAACCAAGACTGAAAAAAGCCAGCGCCATGGAGAAATGGGTCGTAAAGTACCTGATAAATCAAATAACAGGCTTGGGTTACACATGACCCTCATAAAGCCTTTATGTCTTCATGTCTGAAAAGTCATTATTTCCTGATATGTACTTCAATTTTGATCTTAATAGATATTAAAACTTTTTATTCTTCAGAAGAAAGATAATCATATGGACCAAAGGACAATATATCTGCAATTATCTACTCAATTTTTCCATTCAGCTGTCAAAAGAAAATATATTTAATGAACTGAAATTAATTACCAAAAAATAGCAAAATGTGACAAGAAATAAATATGGTGATATTTTCCATTCTAAAAGGGATTTATGAAGCTCAAAAACTAACATCTGAATTTACTGTGACAAAATTCCACTACCAAAGAAAGCCAAGCAAGACAGTCTGCTAGGTGAAAGTAGTGTGACCACTTTATGAAACACCAGCCCTGTCAGTTCTTCTGAAAGATGATGTAAGGCCCTTAATGTAAGGCTCTTTAAAATACACTTTGAGCTGATTACTTTCTCAGCAAGATTTGAAGTGACAGTTTCAGTTTGAAACACACACAAACTTCTAAAAGCTAAAGCAAATAGTTAATGTAGGTTTTGAAAAAAAAAATCTTGAGAATTTATTATATCTCCTATACAAATACAAGACATCACAAATCTTGCACTCAAGTAAGTCTCAATCTTGTAAAAGAAAGATTTCACAGAGGCACAGAGGCTTGTCTTGCTGGAAAGATAAACATGATGGTTCTCAGCAAGAACTTTTGTGTCATCCCAACCTCTGCACAAACACTGGCACCCTGGTGCAAAGCAGGACACAGTAAAACACTCATTGGAATGTAAAGATTCACAAGAAAAAAATTCTCTTCTGTGTACTGAAAAGCCCCAAAGCCATAGTAGGTGAGCAAGGGGACTCTTGCAGCCCAGGCTGCGTCAGAAATTCCGAAGATGAACACCAGCTGTGTACTAAGAGCCCTCCAGTGCTGTAGCCTGGTATTGCTTGTCACAAACCAAGGCAGCTCTTGATGCAAACTTGAGCGTAAGCAGTACTGGAACACAAAGGGGTTCCTTTTCTTTGGCTAACAAACAGAATTTTCATTTCTTCAAGGTCATTTTTAAACTAAACCTTTTGGATTTGCTTGTAGGAGAGAAAAGTATTTGTATTAAACTACTACTAAGTAAGACCAAGTTAGGATCTATAATAAAATAATGAATATGCTCTTGAGCATTCTGGCTTCACTAACATCTGGCCCACTGTTTGGAGCTTAAGAAATATTATAAACACTACATTAATAAAAGTATGTTTGCAGTACTTTTATATTTCAGACTGTGAATTTTACCACTTTAAATGGGATGAACCATTTAAAGCCCATTAACTACTGTGTGTTTCATTCACCTTCTTGAAAAGCCAAGGTCTTTCCAGTCTCAGGCAAATGAATGACAGAAGTTTTATGTCTTTCTTGTTCCATAACCATTCCCTACAGAAAGGAGGAATGTTTTCTCCTTTCTATCAGGCCCTGTACTGATTTAGCTGGTAGCAGGTCTCCCCATGCTATACTGTAAATTTCCACTCACTTATAAGAACAAGGACTAGAATATCCTAATTGTCAGAAAAGCTATACCTTTGGAGAGCAGACACACATGAATGAAGTTGCATGTTTAAATTCCACTTGGGTAGTGATAAATGACACAAATAAAACCTGGTTGTGAAGCCTGCTTCTGCATACCTTCTATACATCTGGTATCTCACTACAAGCCAAACCAGAAATATGCAGACAACACAGATTTAACCCATCCTAAAGCACTGAAAAACACTGAGCAGAGACATGCAACTGCCTCTACAAAAGTCAGCTTATACTGGTGGGGTATTTATTGTAGTTTCTTCTGGACCCAAGGTGTTACTAGGCAGTTGAAGGTGCTCATACTCTACCTCTACGCACTTTCAGCAATACTGCAATGACACTGAAGCTCTTCCAGTATCAAACCAGCTGGAGTCTGAATGGTAAGTCTTTACATGTCTCAGAAACACAGTTGAATTTTTCTAGGCATAAACTGATACTGCAGGCAGTATCAGCTGCACTTGCACACTGCTGTAAGAGTGGCCCTAGAGCCAAAATGAGAGACCACAGAGAGGACTTGTGTCCCTGCAACTGCACACAACTAAGTCACAACCAGCCTGAGCAGAACGCTGAGCTGACAGTACACACCTCAGCCAGGCACTCCATCCATACATCCCTGTCTTCTTATAGCATTTCCCGTTTCTCTGTTCCTCGACTAAGGAAGTCTTCCTGCATGACCTGTTCTGCACGTTGCAGATGTTGCTGATTCTTAAAACAGTTCTGAAAGCAGGCACACTCTTCCCATGCTGTCACGTACTTCCCCTGATACAGAAACACCTCTGTCAGCTCAGCTTTTCCTTTCACTTCTTAATTTTTATTTGCTTTCTTCTGGAGAAAGACATCACAAAGGACACCAACATTTTAAATTGTACATGATCCCTCGGCAGAGCTGCAAGTAAGCTGCTGTCAGCATCTTCTAAAGCACCATCACCTACTGTGACAGCTGAGTTACCAGCTCTACTGACAAAGGAAGGAAGGGGCTGCGCACACCCCTCCTCCCATTTCTGTCCCCTGTCTAGAGGCCGGAGGGGAGGGTTCGCCCGTGGCCGTGCCATGTCAGCCTCTCCCGGCCTTTGGACTCACCGTAGTACGTACTTGCAGTCATCGACACGATCCAGAACGCCAGCGAAATACAAATGAGCAAATTCAGGATGACCATATTCGCCATCATCTTGAGGTATTCTCTGAAGAAATCCTCCTGGTAATAGGACATGGGAATCAAGAAGGACAACACCTGCTGGGAAAACACAAGGCGCAGGGCATCAGCGACACGGCCACCACCTCCTTCTTCTCCTCTTTCTCCTCCCGCCCGGCCGGAGCCGCGGCCGGGCCCGGCCCGCACCGCCCCAGGGGCGCTGCCGGGAGGCACCGAGGCGCTCATGGAGAGGCTGCTGCGGCCACCTCGGCCGGCCCACCCCGGGCTGCGCTGCGCGGTACCGGGCGGCCGGAGGCGCTCGCAGCGCCCGGCCCCATCACCGACCTGTTCCCGGAGGCCGCGGGCGCCGCCGCCATCCCGCCCCGCGGCCTCCCCGCGCATGCTCCGCAGGCAGCCGCGCGGGCCCGCCCGCGCCTGCGCCGCAGCGAGGGGGCGCTGCAGCTGCGGCTGGGGCCGGGGCTGGGGCCGGGGCCGGGCCCTCGGCGTGAGGAGATCTCGCTGCCCTCGGGCGGGGATGGGGTCGCGCCCCTTCGACAGACGCTGCCAGTGGAGATCCAGTTTGCGAAATGAAACCAAGAACGACACGCCTGTGAAAGGCATGAAGTCTGTGGATAATTAGTGAGACCAATGAGTACCTGAATGAGGTTTGAAACTTGTTGGAGCACTTCGAAGTTCATTAACAGCAGAAGAAAGAGACTTGAAACGTTTCCTAAAGTTGACTTGGGATGAAAACATGCCAAACCTGCCTGGTGGCTTTTCTTGGGCACGTCAGAATGCCTCCCAAAACACTCGAGTTGAAAACAAGCTGACATTAGCTACGGGACAGACTGCACAGCTCCCACTTCCACACATCAGAGCTTTGTCAACAAAGCACAGTAAGAGGTGAAACTTCACAACTTCCCAAAAACCCATTGTTTTGAGGCAGCAGCCTCAAAATAAACTAGAAATAAATGAAATAAATAAGACTTCAGGCATCCCAGGAGATAATGCTGAAGAAGCATTTAAGCATTCAGCGCTTGATCAGTGGAACATAGACCAAAACCTTCAAGTGGTACAAATTAGTCCCCTCATGAACATCAATAAATAACATCAGGTGCTTCTTTCCTATGGACTTGTAGCAGCAGCAGCAGAACAGAATATTTATTTAAAAATTCAGCAAGAAGCAGAGTAATAAAAAAAGGACAGGAAAAGATCTTTGATACACAAGAGAAGTAGTTTTAAAGCTAGAAAATTCAAGTGAGCAATCTTAATTTAGGAGATGAAAATTTCCTTACTGAATTTGGGAATAATTCTGGCTTGTGGAACCCATTTATTTTTGAGGCATGTTCTCTTATTTTCCATTCAGTATCTGGAGTAGCTTTCTATTAAGGTGTGAACACAGTCTGTGTGTTCTTTTTCTCTCAGGAAAAGAACATGACTCATTTCTCTCATAAACTTGGATATATTTTCATGTTGTTGTGAAAGAAATACTTAGTTATGACTCAGAGCTGCTTCTTCAAATGTTGTCTAAATTAAGAAACTTACTCCTTAAAGATTTACTTGATTTTAGCTGAAGAAAGTAGGCCTATTTCAGAGGCTAAGTTAATACTTGGGTGCTTACAATGTATTTTTTCCAGGCAATTAGAGACAAAACTTGGATCAGGTGCCTTAGACAAGGCTTTATTTTATTTTCTGCTATATTTATTGGTAACAAGTACTGCTAACATCCATAATTATCTCAAGTAGAGATACCTAAAACAGTAATACTAATGTAGGAGTACTGATTTTGATATATCTAGTCTTCTCTCTTACCTCCCAAATTTTCATTAAGCATCCATTTGAGGTCTGAATTTGAGATCTAACAATCAGACATGCAGTAGCTGGGCTGCTTTGTAAGAACAGGACACCTTTTAAGAATAGCACTGATACGACATTGCTTAGGCTCTTCTGCAAAAATCTAACTAGTTGAGATTTTCAACCAGAACAAGATCAACTCTACTTAAACTGGTGGCTGAAGAAGCAGCTGCTTGTTCTGGTACAATGAACTCCCATAAATGTACTCATTCAAATACATCCTTAACTGTAATAAGTTGTTTAATTTATTGCTTACTTTTTGTTTTCTAAACTGTAACAGACTGATACTGGAATTTCTGGTGGAGAAACAAACATTCCTGCAGGAATCCTAGAGCCCTGGCTGTTATGTGTGGTTCTGTAAAACTGTGGGATTGTGATTAATGGTAACACACAGGCTGGTGTGAAGAGGGGGCAGGTTTGAGGAGCTCTAAAGGACTCTTCAGCTTCCTTCATAGATCCATCCCCATGTGAAGTAGCACTTGGCACTGATTTAGGGACATACCAGACTATTGTACTGGTTTATCTACAGACCTTGTCTCTTGGCTTAGAGCCAAAGGTGCTGCTGCTGCTGCTGGAGTTTACCTGAGCAAGAACAGCAAAAGGGACCACAGCTCTCCACTCCTGGTGTGAGAGAGGTGGTTCTGGTCAGGAAATGTCTAACAACCAGTGCATGAATAATGTTGGCTTTGACTCCTTTTTCAGCTCTGAGTCTTTTGTTAAATGTGGCTTCAGACATCTTTCTTCCAGTGTTTCTGCTTGCCAACAAATTTTCCTGCAGTAGCTTGGTACACATTAAATGTGGCAAGTAGATTAGAAAACAAGGAAGAAAGGCACACAAAATTAGACTTCTTTCTACATTTGGAAGCTGAAAGAAGTAGCTACAGTTTTGAAAGTAATGTCTACAACAGCTCTGTAATTGCCCCATATATTGCGTTTAAACTATTCTTTTCTAGATGTTGCTCTTTTTTCACTAGGTCCTGTAATAATGGTAATAATAACAACAACAACAACACCACTTTTAATTAGTAAAAGCTGGGTTTTTAAAAAATTTAAATTGCCATCTAGATGCTTAAAATATTGTGAATACAGAATGAATGTATTTAAAAAGCCATCCTGAAACAGTAAGAAAATATTTAATATTTTCTGTATTATATTTAATACATGCAATACATTAATTTCATAGCCAGTTTTTACTTATAACCCTCCCCCCATTCCTTATTCACACCTAATAGTAGTGATAAGCTTGACAATTGAAAAAACCCCAAGAAACAGTTGTTTACAACAAATAGATCTGAAAGCTTTTCCTCACACTTTCCCATCCAAATTCATATGTGGAATAAGAAAAACTTGAAAAGTTTGAATTAAAAAAATTGGAATTATAAGCTACCCAATATTTAGAAGAAGAGTTTCTTCTTACCTTTTACCTAAATGTATAGGATGCAAAGCACTGCCAGTGCAGTCTCTAGGAGAAAAAAAAAAGAAAAAAGTAAGATTTAATAAGAGGCAGGAATGTGAGATTATTAAAAGCAGTGCAACGGAAAGATAAGAAGATGTTACTGTACACAGCATGCTAATAATTCTTTTACACTCATTCTTTTCCTAGGAATTTAGTAGATTTGCCATAATACAGCATAACATTTCTAAACTTTTATGGCAATTTTAGAAGTAGATTTTGGACTTATTTTTTTGTATCTCAGAGATAGAACTTTCCAGTTGTCTTCACTGCTTAAAACATTATTCACACTTATGCTTGATAGAGTGCATTATGAATAATATAGCTTGAAAGTTAAATAGTAATTTAAACATCTTTTATTCTCCTTTGTTAATCTTGTTTTCTTAATAGAACAACAACAAATAATATTGTTTTCTCAATTGTTTCTTCTTTGATTGAAGACAAAATACTGTTCAATACATGAAATTAAAAATCTGTAAAAACTGTTAACATTGTATTAAGTATAGCTGTTCACAAGAGCCTTGAATAATATTCACACTCTTAGAAAAGACAACATAGTAAGATTGTAAAATTTTATGCTGATAGTGTATTTAGATAGTTACAGAAAACAGAAGGGGAAAAGTTATACTGCGGATAAATACTCATCTTAAGTAGAGCATTCATAATTAGTAGCTACCTGTGAAAATACCAACCAAATTGCAAACAGTCATTTTCACACTGAAGGAGTTGCTGTACAGTTGAATTCCTAACATTTTTTAGGCAGTTAAAAATGTCAGGGTTTAAGACTATAGCAAAACTATTCATACCAGGATTTGGATTGTGGACTACAAAGCGGCAAATGAAGAATAAATATCCAAATCGCTTACCAAAAAAGAACAGAACCTAGAATGAAGCTTTAAGTATTAAATTTATTAAATATGTGTGGATAGGCTTTTGCATTGCGTTAAATGAATCCAAGGACAATGACACCAATTAAAATTATTCCTAGTAGCCTGTTCTTTTTCCGGTCATTTATTACAAATGACCCAGCTTTTTCCTATGTGTTTATGCTGTGTTTTCCTACTTTATCAAGTAGATAAAGGAAAGAACCAACGTATTGAAAGTAGAATATTTTCAAGATTGTGATATCTCTAGTATATTTGAATTCTACAGAGAATGAAGTTAAAGAATTAAACTAGAGTGCAAAAATATGTTAATGGAAAAAAAAAGGGTTCAGCAGTGGGTAATTCAGTAATGGGGAAGGGTAACAGTAAGAAAAGCATGTAAAGATCTAAAAGAACTGTGCACAAGGAATGTCCGTCTTCAGTCATAGACTTGCCAAGATGGTAAAGAGGCTTTAAAGTTGCCAGGGGAGGAGACCCTCCTTTCATCCCAGTCCCACTGGTTTGATGCCAGTACCCCCACAAGAGATGTCCAGACCCTGGAGGAGGATTATAGTGATGCCTAAAGATTTTTAGCTTCTTTATATATTTGTAGCTTTGTAGATTTTAATATGTAGCTGTATAGTTTCTAGCACTTTCTTACACTTTAGAACAGTAGTTACCCTTTCTCACACGTTATGTCACCTTCTGGAAATGCAGTTTGGTCTTATTTTCAAGGAAAAGGATTTCCAACAAGGACATAAGATGCAGGGCTAAGAACCCCTTGGAGTGACTCCAGTGGGGCAGGTCCAAGGGTGGGTTACCAGGACAACCAGTCTCCCATTGGATGTACTAGCTAGATATACTAATTAGTTAAACTTCTAAAAACCGTCTAAAAAAATTTGATGCTGCATGTGCACATAACCTTTCATTGAAAGACTGCTCTTTATGCTATCCATTCTAACATTGTTTGGAAAGTTTTTCTTCTGATTTTAGGCAGCAATAGGTAGCAGGAGAGCACCTGAAGAGCAGCACAAAGGAATTCCAGCAACTTCAGCCAGAGCTGGTTTCATTGGGGGTCCCAGCTTAAATGGCTCTATGAAAACACACACAGCATGGGGAATAAACAGCAAGGAGTTAGAGATGCACATGGCTGCAGGGCCACACTCTTACTGGAACCATGGAGACATGGTGGGATGGTGTTAGAATGAAGTCATACCAGAAGGAGGCATCTCTTCAGCAACAGATAGGAGCACCCTCATATTCACAAGCCCTCACCTTCCCAAGGGACTTCAACCATAACCAAATCTATTGGAAGGACAACACAGCAGGCCATAAGCAATACAGGAGGTTCCTGAAGTGTGTTGATGATAACTTCCTTCTCCAAGTGACACAGAAGCCAACAAGGAGAGGTTGTTTCTCCGTTCTCGGCCTGCTGTCTCTGCCCGGTTAGGCGTAGAATGGCCTTGGGACAGCCCGCGCTCCAAAGGACAAGTGCACTCTTCAGATTTTATGGTCTTCAATATTGTTTATTAATTCTTATCTACAAAGTTGTCTCCCAGCCTGACAGAGGTCTGCCCAGCAAGACAGCCATGGGCACACTGACCTCCCACTGGGCGGTCATCTATTTTTATACTAAAAACTACGTATAAGATATTTACCTTTACCTTCCAATACCTTTTACCCTTATTAACAAGTGCAGATTTAATGTGAACCAATCCCAAAGTGCCAACATCACCATCAAAGATGGATGACAAGAAGAAGAGGAGAAGGACAAGACACGCCCTAATTCCTCCATCTTGTCTCCTAAAAACCCCCCTGTACCAAAATCCCAAAACCTGTGTTTTCCCCCTGTGAATAATCAATTCCTTCACCACTTATCCCCAAGTGATCCTCTTGTCCTCATACAGGTGGCACATCCCGTGCAGGGTTAAAATCCAACCACCAAGCACTTCTGGCAACATTCCAGGATTTCCGAGCCCCCCAGAGGTTATCTCGGCAACTCTGGACATCAGGAGTGATGTGCTGAGTTCCCACAGTTCTTTGCTGGGCCTCGTCTCACCAACAAGGAGGGGCTGCTGCAGCACGTGATGCTCAAGGGCAGCTTTGGCTGTGAGTGACCATGGAATGGTGGCTTTCAAGATACTTAGGGCCGTGATGAAGGTGCAGAACAAGCTCACTGCCCTGGTCTTCAAGAGAGCAAGCTGGTCTCCAAGGGTTGGCTTGGTAGAGTACCACTGACTGGCATCAGAGGTGCATCTCTGCTGTATGGTGTTAGTCATGTTACTGTCTGTGCAGAATTATGGCTATGCAGAGAACAGGACTGGCTGGATTTCAGATTGAGATAACTTCTTAATTATTCAGAATCATTATGTTATATACATTTTTATCCTGTGAAAACTCATGTCTTCCACATCTGTCACAGCAAGTAGGTGTAACTTGTCATACATAATGATTCAAATCAGCAGTTTAACTTGTTTAGGCAGACTGAGAAGCAGTGATGGAACTATGCACATATATATTTTTCCTACACTGGTCATAGTTAGATTTTAGGGTCTTGTTGGGGTTTAAACCCAGTTGGCAACTAAGAACCCGACAGTCACTCACTTACCTCCTCTCCACCCTGGTGGAATGGGGAGGACAGTCAAAAGCAAAACTTGTAAATTGAGATAAGAACAGTTGAAAAATTGAAATAAAAGAAAAAAAAAAGAATAATAATGACAGTAAAAAAGAAAACCAAGTGATAAACAAAGCAATTGCTCACCATCTGCTGACTGATGCCAGACACCATCCCTGAACCCCTCTTAGCACCTCTTACAGGTAACTCCATCAGTTTATGTAACAGTGCAGGATGGTCTGCAGTGTGGAATATCCCTTTTGCCAGTTCAGATGAGCTGCTCAAGCTATGCTCCCTCACAGTTGTTTTGGGTTTTCTTGTTGTGATAGATTTTTTTTTTGGGTTTTGTTTTTGTTTGGGTGGAGGTTTTTAGTTGTGTTTTTTGGGGTTTTTTTTTGTTTTGTTTTTTTTTGGTCTGTTTATGGTTTTTTGTTTTGGTTTTGGGTTATTTTTTTGTTTGTGGTTTTTTTAGGCCTGTGTACCACCTCACTGTCAGAGCAAGAGACCAAGAAAGTCCTTGGATAAACACAGCTTAGCAACAACCAAAACACCAGGGTGTTATCAACATTATTCTCATACCGAATCCAAAACACAGCAATGCACCACTACCAAGAAGAAATTAACTCTATCCCAGCCTAAACCAGGACAGATCTTTGGCTCAAGAAGTCTGTCATATGTACGTTTAGGTTCTTTAGCAGACGATTCTAGTAAATACTGCTAAAGATTTAAGATTACTAACTTTCATTGTGCTTAAAATAATTTTTAAGAGATACTGGGAGGTGAGGGGGTCAACCAAAGCTACATCTACACATGGAATAAAATCTTAATAAAAAAAATATTACCTCCAGATTGTTAGTGACCAGGCCTGGATTCTGACAAGCTTGCCAAATATTTAAAAAAAATTTTTTGTGTCTTCTTGTTATCAAGATTGAATGTAATGAGCTCAAAAAGAGATGTCTGAATGCAGACATGATAGTTTTATCAATGACTTGGAAATCACTGAGCGTGTAGATGACCAATGCCTACTAGTCTTGGTTTGCCAGACCAAAGCAGAACAAAGATGGAAATTTGATTTACTATTTTTAACTGACTATTCCAACCAGCAGACTGATGGATTTCCTAGGGGATGTCTGTATTACAAGAGTTTTGTTTGTATTCTGTACTGACTTTAGAAGCTCTCCAACAAAAAAACCCAAACAAACAAAAATGCATAACAAACAAAAATAAGCAAACAAACAAAACAAAGCAAAAAAATCAGATACAACTGGCATGTTTTGATACTAGCTCAGCAGCACTTAGAAAAAGGAAAAAAGTAATTGTAATATTCCTAAACATTTCCTAATAAAGAAACCACATGAACATGCTATCAAGTCCAACTATTTGTGAATTTATATTTAATTGTAGAGGTTCAAAGCGTAGACCACACTGAGCCACTGGAAAGGAAGAGCAATGGAAATGTGTGGCTCATTTCAAAAATAATCTCCTTAATGGGATGATGAATTACCCTTTCTTTGATCAAGTACCCAGATGCTGTGTCTATGTGAATAGTTTCTGACTGAGACTTTCCAAGCAGTTGCTCAAAATGTCTTTATCTGCATCTGAAATAAAAGGGCACTAAACCACACAATGGCTTCTGAAGGGCAAACTCTGGCAGTGTAATCAATAGGTGATAGTGTTTCATCTGTTGGGTCTCCAGTCAGGACATACTTTCTATCTTCCCCACTGCCTTTTCCTAACATTGTTTTCAGTTGCTCTAGGCCATAGTGAGTCCAGCTCTCTGCCTTTTCCATGTGAAGAGAGTGGGATGCCTTTGTAACAAAACAGACTTCATGCATTCTGGAGTGGCTGTACGATGCTGCAATGCCATGCAAGTCAGGGAAGATGTGGTGATACAATGAGAAGACTGACCCAAAAACTCAAGGGAGATTATATCAACACCATCAAATGGATGAAACCATATAATGAATACTGATGGGAGAAATACAGTAACATCACTTCATCCACAACTGAATGTAGTCCTCATTTATATCTATTTCAGTTGATTAATACTAGAGGCGCAGCAGAGGTTACTGCATATGTACTTAATTCAGTTCTGACTAGGGAAGTATAGAAAAATATTTGCTATACCTCTTTTCTGCAGTTATATTTCTCAGTTTACATTTATAATCCATTATATGCAATCTACTAAGGCATGTAAAATGCCTCTTAAATCACTTTCAACTTTATTTAATCTTTTTATGTTACTAAAAGCATGGAATATTTGAAAGTGAAGTATCAAAATTAATATGAATACTAAAACTGAATAAAGGCACTATTAGTGTCTTTATTATTATAGGGCATTATATACAGATGAGAGGCACAAGCATCAGCTATGAAGACACAGCTTAAATACTGAGGATATTGTGTCTCTCTGAATCAGCAACAAGTACTTTTATGTTTCTATAGCAGTTAATCATAAGAAGTTAAAAATCTTCACAAATGGGCAAAGTTTAAGGAAGGGAAGTAATATCAGTCAATGCCTTGTTCCAGATCACATGAAAAACTTAACAACAACATAAAACCAGATGATCTGCCATTTTTTTTATACACAGTGAAACATGTTATTGAAGATTTCATTAAACGTTTGTAAAAATTGCCTTCAGTCCTAAGCAGAATCTCTGGACCCTATAAAAAGATAAATAATAAAATAATTTTTCTACTGTTACTCATTTAACAACTATAAGGAAAATTAATGAGGGAAATATTCAGCTGTGGGTTGAATGCAAATTCAAATCCACAGCATAATGGGACCTTCCTCATTTATTACAATGTAGAAATCTTATACTGATTTGGTCTTGTGCCACAGAAGACCCTACACTTTAGTAGTAGCCTATTAAAAACTACTATGGACAGCAGTGGTGTCTTACGTTTTTGAAGAGAATTATTTTTCTTACTTACACTGCAGCAATCATGATGAAGTTTTATATTATAAAACTCATAATTCTTAGATTTACTGCAGATTGTAAATTTGTATTTGTAAGGTTGTATCTGAAAAATTATATATTGTGTCTTACCTGGGCAAATGTTCAGTTTTTTGTAAAACCAGATAATTATTACTTCCTCAGAGAGACAAATATTGGAGGATAATGCACTTGCCAAATGCACTACAGATTTAGCTGTATTTTGCAGATAGACAAAAGCAGCAAGTACTCTGTGATCAATAAACTGGATTTTGGGAAATCTACTTTGTAATAAAGAATGAGCTTTTTATCATTGAATATTTATTAAAAAATAAGTCATGTAAATACAATATTTTGACTTTGGCAGTAGAGAATTTTGGTCCTGGTTCACGCAGGGCAAATACCCACACATCCAACTTCAAACACTGCTATGGAACTGAAGACTTTTTCAGTTTAGAAACTGGATAATTTAGTATGAAATATGAAAATATCCTGGAAAACTAAAACTACAGAATAAGGAAGGAAAGTTTTACTGAGAAGAGGTGGCTATAACAACACATGTTCAAAAGTTAAGGAGAAATATCCCTTACCGTATACTCTTCAGTCCAGATTCAGCAGACTGGTGCAGAAAAAGTATTTCAAAGCCAAGATGAGTTTAAGTCCTATGACAAAGAGTTGCAGATTCCCAATGTTTTCAGCAACTGAAGTTTCTCATCAGAAAGACTATTGCACTGCTTATTCTGCCTCTTTGCTGTGATAATTTATTCTATTCTTTGAGTCAACAACAGTAAAGGGATGCCACAGGAAATCATTCCGTCCTGAAGCAGATTAAAAATGGAGAAGTCAAGACACTGACAAACAGGGCGGAGCCCCATCCACTCTTCTCATGCCAAAACAGTGTCAATTAAAGATTTATTTTCTTGTTCTCCTGACTTCAGAGATCCACCCAGTGTCAGAAATTGGTATTGAAGTCCCAGAACATCCTGTCATTGTACACAACACTCAAAGGTAGCACTGGTTTTAATCTCTGAAAAAAAAGTTTTGACAAACTGGGGGTGGGTGGTGGGGGTTTGTGGGAGGGTGTGTGTGGAAGTATCTTCTTCATCTGTGAAAGGAATCTGCATTTATGCCTTATTTATGCTTTTCTCATAACAAACATAAACAACACTTGGTGCTCTGCTTTTCAAGATACTACATTCTTAAGTTCTGTGAACTCTAGAACATCACTATAACAACAGTGATGTTCTAGAGTTCACAGAACTGAAGAATGTAGTATCTCCCAGCTGCCAAGTCTTGCAAGTCATTTATTTTTTCTTGATGACATGGACATTTGATAATATAGATGCAGAAATGAGAATAACTAGGATTCAAACAAAATCTTCTCAGAAGAAATATCAATAAATAAATAAAAAGTGAACATTTTAAACATTCATTATTATTTTAGTAGAATGGCTCATAACTTTTTTAAAATATATTTTGCAGACTTTTGGCTTGAGACTTTACCAGCCTGCTTTTATGTTAATTATTTGAGACATCCACCTGTAAATATGTCCAACTATCTGGAATTCATCTTATATGTTTAATTTCTCTTATATCAGACACTGATTTAGGTGTCAGCCTTAGGTACACTGGAGCTGTTTTTTTTTCCCCTTCCCCTAAAGATTCAAACCGAAAAGAACATTTGTCAAAGACTGTGAAAACAAGAAACTCGAGAACTCTTCCAGAGTCAGAACAGAGAGATTCTGAATTTGTTATTCTTTTTTCCTGAAAACTGATCTTACAGTTTTACTAGAAAACGCTCACATGCAAATATAGCTAGTAATGAAAAATTTTCTGTACAATAATCAGGCCACTAGTAGCTGCTGGCTGACAGAAGGTACTGAAACTTTTACAGAAATGGCTCATGACATGATGTTCAAGAATTGCCTTAGGACATTTGCATATATACAGTCAATTTGAGCCTATGGATGTCACTCTCCTCCTACTAATTAACAGAAGGAGATTCCTGCAATGTATCACCCCTCTGAAGTCTGTTACCTCAGGGGAACTGAAACAAACAGCAAAGAAACTTTTCTTTCTCTATTAACTAAGAGAGAAGACTTTGATTATATATTTATACTGCTAAATGAAAAATAAAAAAAAAAAAAAGTAGCTGCGTGCAGTTGAAACACTGACCTCTCAGTAATTGACACTGCTTAACTGTACAGCTACTCTCCAGATGTATTTGGACTGCTCTGAGGAGATGATTCCAGGAAGTCCCTAGAGAGGGGGCTAGTCCTAAGCACCAGCTGCTCTTGAAGGATTGAATCTGTGTTCACCTATTTAGCAAAACAGGCAAAGTCAAATATCAGCCCTCTGTGCCTTTGTGGCTACCGTCCCTTTCAACTTGTTTCCTTGTCAAGTTAAGGTTCCTGAGTTTTCCTGAAAATAGCGTAAAGAAAAGTTGTTTGGAGCTGGACAAAGCATTTAAAATTCTTTAATTTTCTTACATATTCATAGTTCAGATTACATTTAAAAATAACAGTGAAGTGCTTCAAGAAAAGCTGAGAAATTGTCCTGGTATTGAGGGTCACGTCACACCTCTTCATTTATCAGTTTAATTCTCTGGGCCTGCAGTCCCAGCACTTCACAGCTACCAACTGAGAAGTAATATGCATACTCCTTTTTTGTAATATCACTTTTATTAGCCATTCATTTTTTAAAGTCTGGCTCCCTTGTTGGAATGTTTAATAGTATAAATAATGAGGCAACCTGGTGGCACAGTCCAATGGGATGTCTTTTTCAGCTGGTATGAAAAGACATCAAATGGAAAAAAGCTAAATAAAATCTAAACAAAAGAAATTATGAAAAGTCATTGCAGCTGTTTTTTTAATTAAAAAAAACCCTCCCACCCTGATACTCTAGTTCTAGGATATCCCCTAACTGTTGCTGTTCCCCATCCTGTTGCAGCCCTTTTATAAAGGGAGAACTCTGCATATTTCTGACAAGCAGAGACATATTTTCCAACAAAAACTTCCAACAGCAAAGACTCTTGCTGTTCTGTCCTTAACCCTGTAGCATTACATCGTGGCCCTGCCTGTGGAGATTGCCATGACTGCCCTGCTGCCATAGAACTCCCTTAGCACCCTTCCATGAAATCAGAGATTTTCTCCTACAGAAGCCAGACATAATCCCTCTTATAGATGGCTCCCTGTGGCTCCACAGGCCATCCATGAAGTCAATGAATGGTCCATCTACTTCCAACCAACCTACCATGGGCAGAGACACTTTCCACTAGATCAGGTTGCCCAGAGCCCCCTCCAACCTGGCCTTAAACACTTCTAGGGATAGGGCATCCATGAATTCCCTGGGCAACCTATTCCAGTGCCTCTCCACCCTCACCACTAAAGAATCTCTTCCTAGTATTGCTTCTAAACTGACCCTCTTTTAGTTTTAAAGCCATCTCCCCTTTTCCTATCATTACACACCCTTGTAAAAAGTCCCTCTCCAGCTCTCTTGTCAGCCCCTTTAGGTACTGGAAGGTGCTAAAAGGTCTCCCTGTACCTTCTCTTCTCCAGGCTGAACTGACACAACTCTTTCAGCCTTTCTTCATAGGAGAGGTGTTCCAGCCCTCTGATGCAGCTCCAGGATGTGATGTCTGTACTTCCACCAAAGGAGTGGAAGCTTATTATTGCTCTCCAGTATAAACTGCAGGACTTGCTGTCCTGATTAGCACTTCTGTACTTGCACAAGAGCCATGGGCTTTCCTTAGCCATGTGTTACACCAATTCCTGATATACCTTTGGGGCTATGCGCAGTTGTGGATAACTTTGAAAGCAACTCAGCTTCTCAACATCCCTCTGCACTCCAATGCAAGTGCCTGGCTGCTATGTTGAAGCTCTTCTGCAGGCATTAGTACTGCCTGCTCTTAGCAATAGTAAAATACTACACTCATGTTTTTCCTTATGACGATATCAAACAAGAAATGGCTTAAATTAATCAATCAGCAAGGACAGTGGGTCCTTCTGGCTGGCACACTCCTGTAAATGCACTCATCAGCCTTCCCACACAGCAGTCACCATCTGCTTCTCTTTCAGAACTGTTTTGCAGGACTCAGCCCTAGAAGATGAAAACATTGCCTGACTGTGCCAGGTGTGCCAGTTACACCTTGAGTCCTCATGGCTGTCCCCAGATGACCACCTTGTTGCACCTCAGCTCCTCCTCACTTTGCTGGTGTGACTCACCTGGTGGCTCACCCTGGCAAGGGGGTGTGATTGCATGCGTGCAAGCTTGGGTTGCCCCAAATTTTCTCTAAGAGCACAGCAGTACTGCAGCACTTGTCCAATTTGTTTGGTCCATAACATCAGCTGAAGGGTCAAAACCAAAGATGCAGCACATTTAGACACATGGGTTTCCTTTGTAAATTTGCAAGTGGATTTTATGCAGATATCCAAACAATGTAACCACAAATACACTTGTTTAATCATAAACTTTTTCTCAGGATGGGTAGAGGTCTGTCCATATAGAAATGCTGATGCTACTACTGTCACTAAGAAACTTTTCAGACAATGCATCATTTTGGAATACTCACTGTACCACATAGTGACCAGGAGACTCATTTCACAGGACCTGTTGTCCAGAGGACCTGTCAAGCCCTAGGAACCCAAGGGCATTTACACTTTGAAGGGGCTGAAAGGAAGAAATTTGTTTAAGAATTACACTGGCCAAACTTTGTGAATAAACTAGCCTAAAAGGCACAAATGCTTTCCCTTTGGCCCTAATATACATCAAGGTCACAATGAATAAAAACACACATTATGTCCATGGGAAATTGCAACAGGTAAGCCCATAAGGTTGCTGCAGAGCTCACCTAATCCATCACATAGATCCAAGCAACAGGTGAGGTCTAATAGTGGCAAGACTAGTCACTCACAGGTTGAAAAAAAAAAATAAATACTTCCAGAACTTGCCTCTGAATGTACCACCATTGTGGACCCCAGACCTGAGTCTCCACAAAAGTGACACACACAGGACTCAATATCAACAGCATCAGATCCATACAAACGCTTTGCCCCCAAACAGTTGAAAATTTTTGTATCTTTACATAACCTATTAAAATATCTTCAGCTGGCCTACCATTATGCTAAAGACTTAAATATTTCAAAATGCTGGGTGTGTTTCAATATTCCTCTTCACTCTAGTGAAGGAGTCATCATGCTTCCCATGGCATGTAATTTGTCAGTAAAACAACCAATCTGGAAAGCCCTGAAGGCAGAAATTCCTTGTCCAAGGCCACAGATGGGAACTGATCCAAGTTGATCCAATAGAGATATGCCTGAAGCTCCAACTCCTACCCATCACCTGGGATTAGTTGCACCTGGGAACACTTGTTATTTGAAAGCAAATGCAACATGCCACATGGGAAAGAGTAATTCTCAAAATTGCAGGACATTTTAGGATATTGCTTCTATATGTTTCTACAGTGTTTTTAACAAAAAGAAAGGTATCATACCTTTCATACATAGATGACAACACTACACTATAATTTCAGAAAAAAAAAATCCCAGGAAATTATTGTGAAGATTATTTCTTCACTTCTTTCTCCTTCTATCATTCTCTGTGGAACCAAATCCATTGCAGTATTTACCTGTCAAATAGAAAAGTTACAACTGCTTATACTATTTTGAATCATGCTAATTTGAGCTTTTAGTTTCAGAGTTTATGTTTTGAGGAATATCTGAAGTATTTAAAAATCACTGAGGAAAATACCAAAATAGTTGAAGTGCTGCATGTAATCTACTATGTATGTACTTGCATATCTATCCAAGCATAAAAAATTACCACAGACACTTGATCTGTTAAATATCTCTAACTTGGCTGTAGCATCTGCATTCTACAAATAACACTATAAATAACTATTATCAACCCTATCTGTACACAATTTGAAGACTTAAGGAACAACAAACATGCCATCAAAGGGCAAAAAAAAAAAAAAAAAGAGCATTACACACTCATAACAGTCTTTGGGCTTAATCATGGGCTAGGTGTCCAATACAAGTATAAACTCAACAGAAAAAGCCCATAGTCTTCTTTGCCCTAAAGAGGACATGAGTTCTGTGGTTCAGTTTCAGACCTTGCTTGCACACTTCTCTTCAACATGTTGCCCGCTTCCAGGAGTCCTCGCTCAAAAGCTTGTGTAGGTCTCAAGTAGCAATGCAGGATCCTTAGCTGAAAACCTCTGAGGATGCAGGAAAGGGTGCTGAGGTTCCTGAGAGGAAATTTCCATTCTTTTAGCAACATCTAGCAGGAGGGAGTTAACTGCTACTTAAGTGTGTTTCATCTGAAGTTATCTGCAGTGATTATTTTATGTTCCTAAAAATAAAATCTCTTGCAAAAGAAAAAAAGCTTCTTGTGTGCAAGAGTTCTGTCTTTTGGGAAGACAGAACTCTTAGAATCAGCTCTTCCATCAGACTATTAATACCTGAGGTGAAAACCTAAAATTGCATTTTGACATCTTCCAGATTTTAAAATCATCTTTTTTAGTAACTGATAGGTATTGAATAATTGCAGTCATAAAAAGATTTTTCTCATCACCAAGTGCATGTCTGAGAACATAACAATGGGACTGATTTGTATTTTACCATTAATTCACTATAAATACCAAAATAAAAATTACAGACTAATTTTTTTATTTAAAAAACTTTTATGAATAGTCTTCTGTAAAATATAAATATCTCATACTTTTACCTCATCCAAGGGAAGATTCCTTTAGGTATTTAATATCATTTGCTCAGATATATCTCTTGGTAAAATATTAATTAATTTTAAGCATGTCCTGAGGTGAGTATTTAATTCTATCATTATGCAGCTCTGCCTGCTATTTGAATGTGATTCCTTGTTCTTTTTTCAATCCTACAGTCTCCTCTAATTTTTACTTCTTTTTACTTTCATATATATTTTGAAGGCATTTTGTTCAAGACATTTTGAAGGCATTGTGTTCAGATTATGCTCAGTAAGAATTTACCTACCTTACTGCTTATTTTGAAGTTGGATGTTCCTAATTGGATAGCAACTTTCTTCTTTGGAAGATTTCACCCAACTTTCTGTTAAAAAAACAAAAACAAAAATAATCCAGAAGAAATTAGTTAAGAAACAGAGCAACAAAATTATGTCAAATAGTGCAACAGTGTCAAATTGTGGATTAACTGGACATTGTGTCAACTGGCACAGGCAGAACACAGGAAAAACTACAAAACTGTGGAAGAAATGCTAAGAATATATTTATCTTTGTTACCTCACCAACTAGGGGACCTACCCTGAACCTATGATAGTAATTGACACTTGCAAAGCAAGAAGAGCAAAATTCATTTTAGCCTAAGCCAAATATTATAGTACCAAAAAATACTGAATGTCTTACATGTCTGAAATCTGACCAAGTTCTTGTAACTCAGACTGTGCTTCTGTAAAAACAAAAACCACTTTATTTTTATAATTGAATTTAATTTATATGGAAAACATGTAACTAATTTCCTGCCTCAAACTTTGAAACAAGTTAAATTCTGTGCTCCTGTACTAAAATGCACTATCTTCTGTATTTTAAATTATTTTATTTGTCCTTTACTGAAAATATATTCACTATTTAATAATTTCTTTTCTCCAGCAGCAATATAGTCTGTTTTACAGGCATGAAGTCAAATGCAGCTAAAATAAAATTTATTTCTTTTTTCTCTTAAGTTCACACATTTCAATGAAACCTCACAAAAAAATCTTTATCTATTACTCATGTCATAAGCAAGTAAGTTCCTTCATATTTTCTACTTGAATGGCAGCTCCCTTGCAGTTTTCACGTTTATGGCCTTTGTTCAAATGTGTAGGTAGCAAAACCATCAGAAAAACACATTCTTTTTACATATGCCTTTTTATTCCCTTTACAGAAAAGAACTTAACACTATCAATTTCTCTATTTAATAGCTGTGGTGAATCTGCTTGTTTCTGAAAATTTAAAATTACTCATGTGATAACCCTAGATGATAGCAAAAAGCTAGGAATATCAGATGACTGAAATGAAGGAAGGGACATATGATACCACAGGATATACAAAACTACTGGAAGATTCTCAGGGTATTCTTTTACAGATGGTTAAGTACAGATGGTTAAGTTTTCTCTTAGACAGAAGTTTATAATACAGATCATATAGCATTTTTGAATAAATTCAGCACAGTTGTTGGATGAACAGTAAGCAAACATACAATAAAAATCAACAGAGTAGGAATACCCATGTCAAAGTAATTTCCCACAAAAGAGCTGATGTTTTGCCAATATTTTACAGTTCTAGAAATGTTTTCCTTTTCTGTCTAAAAGACAGAGATAGTAATTTCCTACTGGTGTGTGAACAAACTTAAAAAAAAAGGTAACTTCAAATGCAACTGGAATCAGATATATGCAAAGCCCTGGGATGCCCAAGTAAGGACGTGTGCTGGGAGGGAAATTTCTGCAGCTTACATGTAGTGATAGTGAAACTGCTTTGTAACTACAGCGGGTTAGATTTCAGACATGGACATAGGCACCTAGCAATGTTTAAAAACCTGCTTGACCTCCAGCTGCTACTTGAGAAAGTTTTCAGTATGTCCTAAGTAATATTTGCATGTTCTTAGTCCTGTGGGATATGTAAAATAACTCAAGCCTGATTCCTAGAGACACCAACAATTTGAGTAGAAGTACTGACACAAACAGCATACTAATGTAGAATGATGTATACATGGGCTGGGGAGGGGGAGTGAAACAGCAAGCCTTTAACTTGCTTCCCTGTAAACATCTTCAAAGAATGCATATTGTTTTAAACAGAAAAAAATTTGAGAAATTTAGGATATGATATACATCTTCCATTACTCTATCCAGTTTTGTATGAAGTCACTGCAATGCTATCTATTTTGACTCATATAGTTTGTCCTGTTAGATCAAAAAAAGGAGGGTGAAAAGTGTTTTGAGCTAAGAAAAGTAAGCTTGTTTGGCACAACATTTTGGACTTTACAAAGCATATGCTTTATCCACTCTCTCTATTCTTGCTGGATTTAAACAAAGTCCAGAGAGGAAGGCAAGGGGAAATAAATAGCAACATGATACTGAGTTTTATTTTGGTGCTTGTGATTTCATAGCACATTACTCACTAAAAAATACCCTACAAAACATCTTAATAATTCGCTCTCAGGGAAAACATGAAGATGCAGCCATCCTTCTCCAAGTTTGAAAACCATGGCAAATCTGCAAAGACATTTAGCGTGCATAATTCAAAGGAACCTCTCAGGTTTCTCAGTTTTTAAAGTCAGGCTTTGTGAGTTTTACAGGAGACACCAATCTGACTTAGAAAAGCTTTATTTAAAATGCGTTTTTTTCTGCACAACCAAGTCATTACTGCTCTCCAGTCAGCAGTCTTGGCAGGATGTTGCATACCTCAACAACCAACCGGGTAGCAACAGAATGCTACTTAGAGATACCAAAATAAAACAAATTATTGAAGTTGTTTATGAAGTTTTACATTTACTGATACTTGTCACTTTTATCATTGAAGGCATTAGGACATTTCACTTCTAGGCAATTACAGCTCTGGAAGGCTTTGCAGAAACCTCCTTCTTAAAGATTTTGACATTAGTTTAGCTACTAGGAGGGTTCTGAGGGTTAATGCCTGAACACTCGCTGCTTTCCCTTCTCTAGCAGCCTGTGCACTGTTGGGGAGAGCAGCAGGGCACAGGCCGCAGCAACAGAGAAATGGCACCCAGCACCCGCAATCAGCACCCAGGAGGCACAAGCCCCCGCAGCCTGGACGGCGCTAAAGGAAGCTGCCACTGATCATCCTGCGCCGGAGGGCAAGGCAGGGCAGGGCACGACAGCCCGCCGCCATGCCACCGCTCCATTCCCACGCAACGCCATGCCCTTCGATAAGATGGCGGCCTCCTCCTCCCCACCCGCTCCCCTACCAACATGGAGGGCCGCGCGCCCATTGGCGCTCGCCGCCCGCCGCCGCTGCGCGATTGGTTGAGGCGCCGGCGTCCCCCGGCCGTGCTTTGCACGGGCTCGCCCCGAGTGGAGAACTACATTACCCAGGATACCCCGCAATAGGGGCGTCGCCCGGAGCCGTTTCTTCTCTTACGCATCTCGGCTCTGTCTCCTCCCAGGCGGGAGGGACGGGGCGTGGTCTCGCGAGAGTCCGCGCGGGCCAGCCGAGGGGCCGCAGGGCGCGCCGAGACCGTTGTCGTGGGCCCATGGCGGCCGCGGAGGCGGCGGCCGCGCCCGACCCCAGCGGGCTCTCCCCGAAGGAGGAAGGGGAGCTGGAGGATGGCGAGATCAGCGACGATGACAACAACGGCTTCGGGCCCTATGGCGGCGGCTCCGAGCATGCCGGCGGCCTCGGTAGCGGCGGTAGCAGCAGCAGCAGTAGCAGGCCGTACTCGAGGCGCCGGCCGCCCCCCGGGCTCCATGGGAGCGGCTCCATGTCCTCCCCCGGGCGGCCCTTCCCGCGCTCGCGGCACCAGCCTCCGCCCGACACGGGACACGTGCACGGCCACGGCGGCTACCGGCCTAAGGACTCGTTCCGCTCCCACCCGCCGGCGCCGCGGATGCCGCCGAGCTCGCACTCCGACACGGGCCCCCGGCTCTCCTTCTGGGAGCGCAGCCACAACGCCCTGGATCGGTTCCGCTTCCGAGGCCGGCCCTACCGGGGCGGTGGGCGCTGGGGCCGGAGCCGAGGCTGCAGCGATCGGCCGGGCAACCCTCCCGGGAGGCCGCCCGGAGGGGGAGGCGGCGCCGGGTTCAGCAGCAGCCAGGGCTGGAGGGAGCCCTCGCCTCGGAAATGTATCCTTGGGACGTGAGCGGGGCGGGGGGCCCGTGCTGCTGCGGTGGGCCTGGGGGGGGCCGCGCCGCGCTACGTGGCCGTGAGAAGGACGCGGTTCCCTGCGCGCTGGCAGCGGGATTCCCGCAGCGCTAACGGAGAGGGAAGCTCCAAAGCTAATCCTGGGGATTGGCCGGGGCAGCCGGCCCTGCTTAAGGAGAGGCTGCTGGGAAGTCGGATTACAGCCGTGGCCTAGCTGGCGGCTTGGCCGATCCGTCGGGTGTAGGGAAAAAGGAAAAGCATAGCCTGAAAGGAAGCTTTTGTCGGTTGGATTCGGGCGTCTGCTTTTCTAGCCCCAAGTGCGAATACTGTGAAGTGGGGTCAGTCTTTGGTGCGGCAGTTTTAATATGTATAATTAATGTCACAATTGTAAAGATAGAACCCTAAGCTTGTTAATTTACTGTATTGGGCAATGAAGGATCTAGTGTTATTTTCATTTTCACTTTCATCCCTTCAGAGGCTATTACACATAGGTTTAGCTTTAGTCAGTTTTAGCTAAGCTGGAGTGGATCTGCACACACAAATTGTAGTTTGTATGGGCATTCAGATGAAAGCCATACCCACCATTTCTTGTAGGATGTTCTCCACTGATTTCTCTTAAGAGTTTAGGTGATTCATTACGAGAATTCCGATATTTTGTGCTTTTCAGAGCAGGAATTGCAAAAGTGGTGGGAACAGCTTGCCTAATTTTTCTTCTCTGCTAGAGGAAGTAAAGAACTGATGCTGAGTGTAGCCTGAGGCACCTCGGTTACTTGATGTGACTGCATTGTTGCCTTACTGAAAATGTAGATGAGTGTAAAAGCAGTGAGCAAGAGAGATAGTGGTTAAATCCTATTCTCCAGGATTTTACAGTGTTCTATTGTCCTTCATGTCAGTAGTCAAAGGATGTGTTTTTGCTAGAACCAACTGCATGGGTTGATTTCTTGGGTCTCTTGAATCTTGTTTTAGATACAAGATTATTATTTATGTCATTAATATTTATTTGTTTAAATATAGATGGAATGTGTAAATTAGCAATAGAGATGATTTTATTTCGTCTCAAATTATGGCATTATTGAAGGCTTCATTGGAGCCTTTCATTGAAGGGTTTTATCCTGAGAGGCAAGTGAAGATGTGATTTGCCCAAGGTTTCACAGTAAGACAATTCTAATGCTGAAAATAGATTTCAAGTCTCTTTGTAGTGTTGCTCTGAGTACCTGGAGGTTGTTACTTTCTGTATAAGGAGTTTAGCAGGACAAATGTGGAGATTGTCCAAAACAGAACTTGTAATGTTTCTTAATGAGACTGATGCAGTCTCCTTCTCTCTTTTAATTAAAAGAGATTCCGAAACGAATAATTCCATTTTCAAACCAAAAGTAGAAAATGATGATGTTGGAAGTGTTCTTGTTCTTGGCACTTAAGATTTAAACATCTGTTGAAACATGGTAGATGGAGGATGTTCTGTTACTCTTGCTCTTTAGTAATTGACCATTCAATTGTTTATGGATCATATAGTTAAGGAAGGTCCATGATTTTCCCTCAATATGAGTTACTGTTTTTTTAAACTTCCTTGCCACCTAATACAGTCAACTTTAGAGAATTAATCAATACTAAGGTACCTCCATGTTGGTAACATTACTGGAGTACCACTGTAGTTCATTGGCATGTGACTTCAGAGGAGGCTTTCATATCAACTGGTACAAGGAGACTTGTGGCCTGGAATGGTATCTGAAGTTCCCTCTGGAAAATAAAATGTTTTAAGTGTCTTGAGTCCTGATTTTGGCCTTCTTAGTAGCTGGTACAGTGTGGTGTTTTGGGTGTAATGTGAGAATAATGTTGATAATACACTGAGAAGTGTGTTAGGCTGAGAAGTGCCTGCACTAAGTCGTGGACTTCCGGTGTCCCATGCTGTGCCGGTGAGGAGCAGCACAAGAGGCTGGTAGTGTGCAGAACTGAGACCCAGACTTGGCCAGAGCGGTGTTGCGTCCCACAGAATGCCATGCCCAGTGTACAGACTGTGGGGAGCTAGCTGAGAGCCACTGCTTGCTGCCTGGGGCTGGGCATCTCTCAGTGGGTAGTGAGCAGTTGTATCGTGTATCACCCTCCTTCCTTGGGCGTTATTCTACTCTTTTTGTTATCTCCATTTTCATTATTATTACTATTTTACTTGCTTTTCGTTATTAAATTATTCCTTTATCAGTCCATGTTCCCTCAACCCGCATCTCCCTTTTCCAAGTTCTTTCCCCATCCCACCATGGAAGGGAGGGAGGAGTGAGAGTGTGTGGTAATAAGTTGCTGAGGGGGGTAAACCATGACAGTCTGGTAAGACAGGGATTGTTTACTTGATTTATCCTTGGAACTTTTGCTTTGCACCATGTTTTATAGGAATATATATGTAAGTGGAATAAGGGACATTCTTTAAGATAGAGCACTTAGAGAATTCCTGTTACTCTTTTTGGATGTTAGCTTTTATTAGGCTTTTCCCTTTCAATTCTTGGCAACTTTAATGTTAAGCTGTTATATAGTAATTCTTCAGGAATTCTTGCATAGAGAATTGTGGAATTTGAGTCTGAAATACAGAACCGTTATGGAACTTCCTGTTTCCATTGAATTTTGAATTCTTTGCAGTGTACATTTTTCTTCATTTCTAACTCCCAGTTTCTTCTTTTTGGTTCTTGGATGAAGTTTCTCTTGAGTTGGTTGAAGCACAGTTGTTTCAATTTGTACATGCTTGTCTGCCTTTCACAGCACTTAATGGAGTCTTGCATTCTATGTGTAGCGCTAAAAAACTTTTTTCTACATATGTGAACCACAGAATTTCTGGTGGGAGCTTCTAGCAATTGTATGATCTTGAGCACAAAAAAAAAATCTCAAAACTGTCTTGTTATCCATCTCCAGATGACTTTGGAAGCTATTTAAGTATTCCAATAGCAAATAGCAGTTAGACTTATTAGCTTCAAAATTCCTTGTGACTTACAAAATTACGAACGTAGCTGGTTCTTTGGAAGTACATATGTGTTGGAAGGGAATTCAGCAGATATTCTTATTGCATAATTTGGTGTTATACTGCATACAGCTTTTAGCATTTTAAACATATTTATAGACTGTTTTGATTGCTTTTTGGATTTTATGTAGTTTATCTTTGCTGGTTTCTGCTTTTTGTGCTGACGGTTGAGAAAGCACTGTAAAGCAAAACATTTCCTGGTATTACGGAAGTAGCTTTTGCAGGATACTTACAGAGGTTCTTCATACTAATGTTAGAACTTAACACAGAGAAACATCCAAGTAGTCAATGCTTGTTGAGAGCAGAAGACAAGTATGTTTTCCTTTGGATTCAGTATGTCTGCATTCAGAGGACACCTATTTTAGCCTCTGGTTTTACTCTGTTTATTGTTTTAAGAGATGATGTTGTTCAAAAAGCGTTTTGTGTAACTGAGTGTGTGAGTCAGCTGTTAGCACAGTGGGGTTGATACTGTGAGTCAAATGAGTAAAACCTGACTTGGTATCCTAAAAGATTTCCCCTTGAGCATGATTATTTTACATGATCGTTTTCGAGGGTCAGCTTAAGGTGAGAGGCGTTGATAGTGACAAAATAGTGGCAACTTTTGTTATGGATGGTGGTGCCTAAGAATATTTCCACTGCTTGCCTTGAACATTCATTGGTAAACTTTTCTGAGTAATTAGTAATTGTCAGTTGTCTTCAGCATTTCTGAATGTTTTGGTTTCAAGTCTTTGTTACTTTTTTTTATTCCCTTCAGTTGTTCATTGATTCTTCTTTGCCTTACCTGATTTGCTGAACTGTATTTACTGCAGTGTGTAATTGTGCTATGGCCTTAGTATTGGCTAGATGTGGCATTTTATGGAAGTCTAAAATGAGTAAGAAAGAATTTAACCTGTCTTTTTCAGAATGTGAGATGGCAAGTCAGTACTATGAATTCTGGAAGTTTGACTTTCCATGATAGAGAACCATGTCAACATTATAGCTTGTTTCCAGGAGGGTGGTGTGAGTAAGAGATGAGACTTCTTAGCAATTCATGAGCTTCTTGTCATAAGTAGGATATTTGAAATTGTCAGTTTGAGAAAATGTTTGTCAGTATGTAATAATGGCTACAGCTTTTGCGTGCTGGTTGTATTTATTCAGAATATTTTCCAAACCAGCCTTAAGGTAAAATATATGAGAATGGTCATAAGTTACATTTGTCTTAATTGGTCTTCAGTAGTAATATTGGTACTGTTTTAAGATTATACAAGTCCTTGTCTTGAATTTCTTGACCCGTATTTCAGCTAAAACTTTTGGAAGGTCCCCATCTAGAAAGCAGAACCACTCTTCTAAAAATGAAAGCTCTGTGGAAGAAAGTTTTGAGGATCTGCTCTTGAAGTATAAGCAGATACAATTAGAACTTGAACACATTAATAAAGATGAAAGACTGGCTTTGAGCAACAGGGAAGAAAATGAAAAACAAGATGGTGAAAAAACAGTGGACACTGAGGACCAAAAAACTGTAGAAAATGACAGTATTAAAACGGACTCTGTAAAAGAAGGACCTCCTGAGGAGAAAAATCCAGTTATGGGCTTTCAGGCATTTGAACTGAAACCTCTCAGACAAAAATTGCCTACTCCAGCTGAGAGGAGCAGATTGAAAAAAGGCAAAGAAGGAATGAAGCAGTCCTCGCAAAAATCTGAAGCGACAGAATCTGGCCAAGGTAAAGAAATACTTGTAAAGTTATTTTAGCTGTTGATGCCTTGTGAGGCTACCTAGAACAAAGGCTAGACAGTATTAAAGAAATAAAGTAGGTATTTATTAAAGAGGCCTTCAAAGGATGCACTTTAGGCAGTACAAGAGCCAGGCTGTGGCTCCACCTAAGATGGACGCTTGGTCCCAAGTGTTAACAGTTTTATTTTTGGTCCATTTATGAATTGGGGTTAATTGTCCAATTACAGCTTCAGATTTTGAAGCCCCATCCTCCCAGATTGCTCTCCTCAATTTGTTGTTTACACTTTTTGGGCCTGAAGCTGCAACCGTGTCCTTGGTTCTCAAGCTGGAAAAGGATTGTTTTGTCTAACTGAACTGTGACGACAACTTGCTAACACTTTATATGAAGTTCACAGTTGCACACTAAGGCAGTACAGAATCTGAAAAATATGAAAGCTAAAAACTTAAGGCATCAGTGTTACCTATTGTATTTATTAGTTGTTGGGGAAAACTTTAATTAAAATGTTAGAAGTTACAAGTTAAAGATTTAACGTACTTAACTCTTGTGTTTTTTAATTCATTGAATTACATAAACATGATTGGAAACATGTTTTACTTTGGATTTGTATTTTAAACAATGAGTTTTCTTTAATTGTTTGGCAGAAAGCATGAGGACAAGACTTGAAGGTTTTAATTGCTGCTCACAGCAGAAATCATTGACTGTCTACTGAAAGTTGTACTTCTGCTTTTGCCTTGTTTCTTTTCTGCAGAAGCAAAATGTGGGGTTTTTTTAGCTGAGAAGAGACCATTTAGAGACCCCTTTTTCTGCATTTCACCTTTTTGTGTTAGCTTAAGTGTAAGATGAGGATCATGGAGTATTCTGAGTTGGAAGGCAAGGATCATCAAGTCTGACTCTTAAAAGTTAATGTCCCACACAGGGATCAAACCCACAACCTTGGTGTTATTAACACCGTAAGATATTCTCACAAGAATTACTTTGATCATTGTTGGTATTCACAAGTAGTCAAGAAATCATAGGCCAGAAATGGAAAGGATTTGTAGACAAAATGAAGCCCAAGGGTAGAATATTAATGTCTTATTTAAGTTAGTTCTGGGCTGCTGACTAAAAAGGGTAATTGCTGAGCTGCATTGGCCAGTTACTGAAAACAAGTGATCATGTCCACCTGGCCTGTACTAAGAGCACTTGAGCTTACTTCTAAGTCTGCAGCAAAATAAGGCAGCTGACATAAGCTTCCTACTCTAAAGGCTGCATGTCGTTCTAGTAAGTGATTGCTGTGGCTGAGGGTGGTGCTTGGGGCTATCACTTGTCATCTGGTGTTCACTAATTTGCCAGTGTGTGTAAACTGTCAGTTTGAGTGGGAAGAGACAAAGTAGTTAATGGATTGATTAAGAATGCAGGTGAGTAATTGGCAGGAATATGGAATATGAAGAAAGGTAGGACTAGGAGCACTAAAAGCCAGAATGATTTATGTATGACTTCAGAAACAAGACAGGTCTTCTAAAGAAAACAAAAGAAAAAACTGATAATTATTAGTCAAACCACCTCATTCTGGGTAGTTTCTCCCCCTTGTGTGTTTCCCATTAATAATAGTGTTTTTTGATGTTCTTTAAGAGGTCATACAGATTTTATTGACACACATGAATAAAACTGATTTTGGTAATAAAAGAAAAACTAGTAGTCTGTGGGAAGAGTACATAGCAGGACAGGAGTAAAAAAGCTGTTTAAAAAGCAAAATAGTCTCAAAAATCCAGTTTCCAAACTTAAAAAATTGATAATGCAGTTGATATGATAGTGAAAAATAGATGCCGTAATACGCAAATTAAAAGCATTTAATTTTTGCATGATATTCAAATCTATGATATATGAATGATCTGAAAGCAGACAGATTATGTATGATTATGACAACATAAGTCAGGCTTCCAAAGAAAAATTCAGCTAATTGGAGTTATTGCAGATTCATGTGCATTAAGTGAATATATGCTACATTAATCTCTTTACTGCCACAATACCTCCTACATGTATTGGGAAATAAGCCAAATTTGGTTTTCACATTTTATGTTTTTTTAAATACTGTACTAGGTGTTTCTGCAGGCTTGCAAAAATTGAGGAAATTGTCGTAAAACTTAGGAAAGTTTCAGTCTGTCATATTAATTTTCTGTGGTTCTCTGAACCTTGTGGTTCAGGTGCTCTGACAGGCTTGACAATATTCTCTACTTTACTTCCCGTGTTGTGCATTAGCCTGTTGTGTCCATGTTGTCCCCTTGTGGTTTGAAAGAGCATTTGTACTTGTATAGAATGCTTCGTGTGCTTGCATAAAAAAACCTACTGTACTATCTGTCTTCCTACTTTCATCCTGTGAAGTGGATGGTTAGGAACTTCACATAACTATACTAACTTCTTAAAAGTTTTTCTATAGTTCATATGGGTATTAGATATTACTCTTCTTTTTTTTTTTTTGTAAGTGCATTTTTAAAAAATGCATGCTTGTGCAAAGAGGAAGACCTGCATTTTTTAAGTTTCATTTTTGTTTACGTATAAGATATTGCTGTACTTTAAACAGTGCCTTTCTGAATGTAGTTTTTATGAAATGCTAGGAAAGGTTAAAGCTGTACAGAATTGGAATTTATTTTTCACCATTTTGAATAATGGGAAGGAATCTTCCTTTGAAGAAAGAAAATTTAGAGAAGCTTGGAGTTCTTTTGCTATATTGCTCTTTCTCTGAAGTTTTTCCTTTGTCTGATGCTTATAAGCATGGATGGTTATATAAAAATGCATAACTTTTTTCAGCCAATTATATTACTGACTATTTGCTATAATAAATTATGTAATACTGCAATATGTACAGCATTATGTATACATGTGTAAAATATAGTATGTCAATATATGTGTTTATATGTACATTATGAAAATTGGATATATTTTGTGACGTCTAAGAAATTAATATTTTAGCACCTAAATATTTATGGAAAAACAGTGCTGTACTATTAGTTTCCACTATTCATTCCACAATATCTTTTTTCTGTTTGCCTTTGCTGTGAAATGGAGTAAGTGTGTTCTTATTGCAGCTTTGGGCCTTCATATTTAATTCTGCAAAAGAATGACCAGTTACTCAAAATAGCTGCCAGGGAAATATGAGATGCTCAGGACAGCAGCTGATATGAGATGGGGTATAAAACACATGACAAGAAGTCTTCTTTTCCCCTTGTTTGCAAATCTGTTTTTCTGTTTCTTGACAAAGTACATGTGAACCTTAAGATAGGTTTACTAAGAAATGACAAGTCTTGCCTTAGGCTTATGGAGTCATGATTTTATCAGACATGCCAAATTTATATGAATGTTTGTTCATGTGATCTTGCATGTACCACTGCTGTTGTTTTATACTGTGTATCAGTGATACTGATAAAATACGGTTGTATGTAGATTAAAATTCATGTATCATTTTAATGTAGCTCTGTCTCAGGAGAAACAGCTTGTTCAAAAATATGGTGTTTTTCTCTTGGAAGGTACAGAAGACAAAGAGCAAACATCAGTGCGAAAGCTTAGCAGTTCAGATGTTGCATCTGAAAAGGTAAGAAAATATTCCTCAATAGATGAGGCATGATTGCATTATCGTACTTGATAGCTTTTTCCAAATGGCAGTCCAGAAGCATTCCAGTAATAGGAACTGACAATTTTTAATAAATTACACCATTTTGAGCTTTCTTTTAGTAAAAATATTGGGGAAAGATTTCAAAAGACCTTGCAAAGAAAAAATTTGCTAAATTATGTTTCTTGACTTTTTGTCTTGTCCTTTCTTCTGTTTTCTTCTCAAGAAGCTGCTTGATGATGAGGAGGAGATGTCTGAATTGCAACTTAGGCTTCTTGCACTTCAGTCTGCTAGTAAAAAATGGCAGCAAAAAGAACAACAGGTGATGAAGGAAAGCAAGGAAAAATTAACAAAAACGAAAAGTGTAACACAGAAAATCAAAACCAGTACAAAAGCACATTCAACAAAAAAACCTAGTACTACAGGTAATAAGTTTGATGTTACTGAAATGACTGTCAATGGCATGGCCTAAAAAAAAAGCAAATGTGAGCAATGAGCCTTTAGTCATTCTAAACTCTCACATTTACTCAAACCTCTTGAAGAATCTAGGATTAGGTGGAACCAATTAGGTAAGATAGTGTTAATCACAAACTTCTTTATTTAAAGGCAAGCAAACTTTGAGGAAGCAACAGACAAAGACCTCAAAGAAGATGCAGCAGCAAAAGGAGCTAGACAGGCGGCAGAAAGAGGAAGACCAGAGGAAACAAGAAGAAGAGGAGGAGAGAAGAAAGAGAGAAGAAGAAATAAGAAAAATTAGGGATCTCTCAAATCAGGAAGAGCAGTACAATCGATTTATGAAGCTAGTTGGAGGAAAGAGGAGATCAAGAAGCAGGGTAAGAAATTTCTTACATGGTGTTCTGGTGTTACATTTAGGATTCATGAATGATTTGTCTTTCTTCACCTGGTTTTGTGTCACTATCCTTTCTGAATCCCCCTGTTCTTCTCCCTGCTTCCCCCACCCCTAGAATAATCAAAATATAGCAATGAAAGAAAAGCTCAATGTACTGCAGTGTTTACAGTGTTTTAATCCTATGCTAGAGAAACATTCCTCTTGGATTTGGAAAATCAGTTTTCTATGAGTTGTACCTTTGCAAGTCAATGATAAAGCATTTTTCTCCTAAAGACATTTTGAACATAGTGATCAAAGAGCAGCCTGTAATTTAACAATTACCAATTAGTGAAACTTCTTTGGCTTTTTTCTTTTAGATTTCAAGGTTTTCTTCTCCACATTTTTAGACTTTTTCTGTGTATACAACTTCAGTGAGTTGCTTCTTTCAAAATGTCAATGTTGCTTTGTAGTATTTTTTCAATGTAGTATTTAATCTATTTTGTTGAGACATAAGATACACCAAGACCAAAGATAATTAGTTTTACTTTACATAGTGTCAAATTGATCAAGTGATAGAGTTAGTGCAGTGGTCATTGTGCTATTGTCGTGGCTGTTCTTGTTCTCTCATATTGAGATTAGCAAAAGGCACTTGAGTAACTAATGCCTGTCTCTAAAACATTGGTACATTACAGAAAAAAATTACTGTTTCTGTAGCATTCATTCTTACAGCCTGGAAGCAATGCAGCCACTGGAGCTGCTGCATGCTTCAAGTGCTTGGAGCCACTAATGCTGTGAGAAGAAACAGCATCTAAGGGAATTGAGGCTCCCTGTTTGAGGTCATGTTGTAGAAGAGTCATAGTTATATTAATACTGAGTGGAAAATGGAGACTAAAGATGTTTGACTGCAAACAGTTGATATTCTAGAAGCTACCAAAATGTCTTCTGCATGCCTCTGAAAGATACAAGTTACGGAGTCTGAGAAGTCGTACCTAGGTGTTCTGCATGTTTTCAGTCCTGAGCATTGATTGGCATCCATACAGTGTTAGGAGATCTTAAAACAATCTGATTTATGATTGTCTCTGGGTTTGTCTCAGTGTGGCATGTGGCTCCTTCTGGGACAATAAAAAGATTCTTCACCTGAGAGTTGTTTCTGGCAAGGGTAATTCAAGCATTCTTGCTAGTTGTCATGGCAGATTACCAGAAGTAATAAAACATTTAATTCACTTGCAATCTTCAGAAATATATAACCATGTCCATTTGCCAGAAATATAATAACCTAAAAGGTATTTAAGATTTTTTTCTATGTATCATAACACCCCCCACCCCATCATTCTGGAAGAGATACAGTTTTAAAACTGCCTGTGGATTTGTCTAGTTGCTACTTGCAGCGGATTTGATTAAAAGTAATATTCAGTTTCTTCTTATTGTACAGATAAGTAAATTGTATTTATAAATCAATTAGAAGAAAAAATTCTAAGGGCCTTCTTTCAGAATTCATTTCTTAGTAGTTTACTCTGAAATAATGATGTAAGACCTGGTAAATAAAATACATTTTTGTGTGTTTAGTCATCAGATACAGACTTGAGATGGTCTTTGGATAAGCAATCTACAGAGAGTGCAGGAGGCATATATCAGTATGATAATTATGATGAAGTTGCTATGGATACAGACAGTGAAACTAACTCACCAGGTAAGACTTACAGTTTTCTTATATGTTGGTTGGTAAAAATAGGTAAAATGTAGGAAATAAGCTACTGTTCTAGAAAGAAAGTGTTTTGAGCTGTCTGCATTATAGAACTAACATTTTAAGGTGAGCTAATTATCTTAACACTGACTCTTTCCATCTCGGCTGTAGTGGGATTTTTTTTCTTTGGGGTATATTTTTCTCATGGGAGTACTGTAGGTTTATGGTCGTATCTTCCCAGCTGGCTGTGCAGGGTGTTGACTGGACAGACAGCAGCAAAAAAAGGGCCTGGGGGTCCCAGTGGACATTGAGTGACAGATGGGTCGGCAGTATGGCTTTGGGTCACAGGCAAGCCATAGCTTGGTGTGTGGCACTGTGACTGTTGTGGGTCACTGTCTGGAGGGGCCTGTTAATCACTGATGAGATTGCCAGTTTTCTGGTTTCACAGTAGGAGCGAGTGACATTCTACAATGAGCCTAGCAAAAGACCTTTATGACTAAGGAAAACTGTTTCAGGCTGGTTTTTGATAAAGTTCATCAAGACACTGGAGCGCTTGGCTTACAGAAAGAGACTGAGAAAGCTGCATTTGTGTTGAGAAGGCTAAGGAAGGATTTTGCTCCTGTCTCCAACTACTTAGGTGGGTAGTTGCAGACAGGACAGAGCCAAACTCATCTGTCAAATGGCAACAGAAGGACAGGTAGCAACACTTAAATTGTAACAAAACAAATTCTGCTTAGAGAGAAGATAGTCAAAAACACTAGCACAGGTTTAAATGTTGTGGAATCTCCATGGTCAAATATACCTGGAACTTGACAACCTGACTTTGGGGGCAGCCCTGCTTTGGTCACTTGTGCTGGATCATACACCTTCCAGAAGTCTCTGCAGGCCTAAATGCTTTATTGACTCTTGAGTCTGAGGTGCATTTAAGGTAGTTGGGTTTCTGTGTTCCATGTCAACATATGGAGAGTTGAGAACTTCATTAAGCATAGTACTTGATTGGATACTTTTTTCTCTTGCCTTTCATCTTCCACCCTTTTTTCTTTTTTTTGCTTCTTTTTCCTCCTTTCTTGTCCGCCTTCCTTATGCATTACTTTGTTAAAATACTGCACCTGCTATTTTGTATGTACAAACTACACAAATCTCTCTTGATAAAGCATCTCAATTTCTTGTTCAATGTTTCAGAATTTATCAGTAGTGCTTTGGGTCTGCTTCTGTCCTACCTTGTGTTGTGTTATGTTTTTGGTAGCTTGTAACCAGGCTACTGAGATATCTTGTTTGAGAAGGTAAATTCTTGCAATTTAAATTCAGTTTGAGGCCTGCATTACCTTAGCAGTACTGGTTGGCTGTACTTACATTTTGTATATAAAACCGAAAAAGAAAATGTAACTATGCTTTTTAAAAAAATACACATACATGTAAAAAAAGGCACTGTGCTGTGCTTGGTGTTGCCTTTGAAATTAGTGCATTGTAAAAATGTTACTCTTTCTGCTCCATTAGATCAGTTGAAGCATAAAGCATGAGTTGTTGTTTAATGAATACCTGCCAGATATCTTACATTCAGTATTTTAATTACAGCTTCTTCCCCAGTTCAACCTCCTTTCTTTGAGTGTCCAATAGGAGGATATTATCCACCTCCAGTACCACCAATTTCCTTGCCGCTACCTCCTCCAATTCCAGTAAGTAACCTTGATAATTCTCATTTTGTATCCAATTTCTAATGCTAAAGCTAGGATGAAATTTAGATTCTGGTTTGGGTACTATACTCTGTTTAATGATTCCCTTGAACTATCTCTCAGACTTGTGGCTGCTTTTTAAAGTCTTTATTTCAGCTGCCTCTTGGCTGATGCTGTTGTTGGTTAATGGAGGTTTTCCCTATTGAATTGAAATTCACTTCATTGCTAGAGCTGTGCTTTTTCATACAAAAACAAAATTGTCTGAAGCACATAAGGAAAAAGAATGAATTGGAACTATTAGCACAAGGCAACTTTGCCCCTTATCTCTAGGCCACGTAGGTAGGTAGATAGGCTTGATCTCTGACTTGTTACCTAGAGGGTGGAAAAGCCAAGACATACAGCTCATCAGTCATTCCAGCTTTGTGCCTTTAGACTGTGTTTTCTGTTTTCTCACCTAAGAGTCCACATGAAGTTCAATTAGTGCAGTTTTTTTCATTACCCTTTTTTTCAGTTAATGATTGTTACTCTTGTCAGAAAAGCGATAGAAAGGTACCATTTCTTCTCATGACAGCTTCTGAACTTTCAACTAAGGGAAATTGTAATTGTGTTAGCTAAGACACTTCCATAAAACTGTTTAAAGAGTGCTGGTCAACTATATTTCTCTGGCTAAATGACCTCTGGTTCAGAGTCTCACTTACATTTAGTTTGTATTTCTCCACAGCTTCCGCTATCTAAATCTGTTTCTTCCATTAACCTCTGTGAGAAATAACTTACTGTTCAATCACAGCCTTTGACAGGGATGTAA